>NW_019524999.1:725244-793980 GCF_002814215.2 Seriola lalandi dorsalis | reverse complement strand
CGACAATAAAAAAATAAAAAATAAAAAAATAAAAAAATAAAAGAAATTTGAAGGCGTGGCGGCTATGATTTAGCAGAGGCGGGCCGCCACTGCTAAATGAATGTAGAGGAAACACTGTATACCCTGTGCTCTCTCCGCTTTTTAAATCTTTGATCTTCCTGAACAATGGTAGTGGGTCAGCTAAGAGTTTATTAACCCCGTTAACAGACAAGTACCCAAAATATAACTGTTACTGTTCTTCAACCGTTTTGATTATAGTCACAACCCTGGTCTCATTTGAAAGGTAACTCTTTAAATTTTACAACCAAAAAGTCAGAATGAGTATAAAAATTACAGAGGCACAAACATGGTAGAAGTGTAACTTTTCCTGCTTTGCTTGTAGAAAAAAAAGGGAATATAAAATGTTCACTTTTATACATAGTCAAAAGCTTAACTGAGTATTTATTTTGTACTGAAGTATTCAGAGTAGGGTTACAGGTAATGATTAACCTGCTTATTATATTGTGAATAAATTGTTTTGTCTATGAAAATAGCAAAAAAGTATGGGCATTTACTGGCTTAGTCTTCATGCATAAAATATCACATTGTTAATTCTGTCTCGGGACCATTGTTGCAGCTCATTCTTTTCTCTGTCTGTATTTCCTGGCATAGGCAAAGGCAAAAACCTAAAAAATATCTGACCAGCAGATTGAAATGCCAAAATATCTTATTGGACACATACATTCCAGCTCAAGGTGACTTAAGTTGTCTGCCGGTAAATGGTGGGATGGGACATCCTGAAGAGAGCTATCTGCCCCAGGTGAAAGATTGAAAGTGAAAGAGTTCAAGCATCTCGGGGACTTGCTCACAAGTGAATGTATGATGTTGGATTGGTGTTGCATCAGCAGTTAAGCAGGCACTATACCAGACCACTGTGGTGAAGAGGAAGCTGAATCTGAAGGCAAAGCTCTCGATTCACCGGTCGATCTTTTTCCGACCCTCACCTACGGTCATAAGCTTTGGGTAGTGACCGAAAAAACAAGAGTTTCCTTCGCAGAGTGGCTGGGCCCAGCCTTAGAGAGCTGCTGCTCTCTGCTCCGTCAAAAGGAGCTAGTTGAGGTAGTTCAAGCATCTGGTTCGGCTGCCTCCTAGGCGCCTTCCACTGGAGATCTTCCAGGCACCTCCAACTGGTAGGAGGCCACAGTGCAGACCCAGAATATGCTGGTGAGATTATACATCTCATCAGGGAACACCTTGGGATCCCCCACGAGGAGATGGAAGATGTTGCTATGGAGAGGGATGTCTGGACTTTTTCGCTTGACCTGCTGCCACCGCAACCTGACCTCGGGGGTAAGGGGCAGAAAATGGATGAATGGATTCAAAGAAGTGACTGTAGTTGTGATTCACCATTTTTCTAGGAAACCTTTTATTTCTGTCAGAAAATAAGGGCGTACTGATATCTGCTGTAATGAGTAGAAATCTACAGTGAATGCTGTGTCCATTGTGTAAATCTCTATCTCTTGATATCTTACAAGACTGCCTTACAGCTGAGCCACAGAGATGACTTACTGAGTCATTGAGTTTGTGTCACTGCTGACCCTCACTGACAGCTTCTTGGCCCTTTGGCTTCACTCATTGACCAACAGCAAATATGGAGCATGAAGAGATAACAAGCTCCAGGGCACTTCAGTAGCCTGTGCTTCTAAAAGGGCCATTGACCTGACAACATGGTGGACTGTGACAGAGGCTTTTCTACTTCATTTCTCTCTGAATATCTCACCTGCTCTTGGGTGAGGCGTTCTTGGAAGGATTAAAGGAATTTACACAGCCAGCCAATCCCGCTGACGAATGAAGGAATTTTCCTTTCCAGACCTTAAAAAGTAGTGAATTAAAAATAAAAAGCTTTTGCTTGAGTGCAAACCTCTGCCAACCCTCAACAATTCTTAGACTTTGAAAGCAGCACTTTGAAAACAGCTGCTTAATTTCTGATTGTGATAATTATAGCAGAGAAATAAAAAACTATTCAGTTCAGCTGCAGAAAACCCTGGTCAACAACAAAATCTGCTAAACTGCTATTTTGGTTATGGTTGGTAATTAAAAAGCCAATGATATCTGCAGACAGAAATAGCAGACATATTCATAATGGAAAAATTAAAAACAAGACTCAGAGAGGCTGTACTTCAACGTAGCAGCATTTGGAGATAAATGATAATGATACCATTCTGATATTTAGCGTATTAACATGCAGAAATTTTATAATTAGCAGTAAACACAAAGTACAGCTGGTGGGAATGCCATTACCTTTGCAGGTATCTGTCCATAAACCAAAGTATTGGATAAAAACACAAATTTTACTTCATGATGGGACTAAATGAACAACAAAACCCCAAAACATCAACCTCATGGTGGCAATACAGGAAAAATCAGGTGATCAGCAAAATCTGGGGACCTTGAATATCTGTGGCAGGTTTCTGGGCGATCAACCTTATAATCAAGATATTTCACTGCTTTCCTGTAAGGGAGTAACTAGGGCTGCAACTAGCAATCACTTTCATTATTGATTAATTTGCAGATTTTTTACAATTTATCAATTAACCTTGCAAAATTGTTGATGAAATATTTCAGTCTGGACCAATATGGTGGACTGACTCATTGACTGACAACTGACATTGCCAAACCAACAGAAACAGAAGTGAAATTACTTATAAAGGAGAGCTACATTGAGAAAAATACATGACACCAATTATGCCAACACACTTTGAAATCATAAGGGATAAGAGGAAAGGATTTATTATTCTCCTAGGTCATAAAAAATTGATTGACTGATCAATTAATTGATCAGTCTATCAACCCCATCGCACTTATGACAAACCTGTACTTTCTACAGAGATAATTATGGCAGATCTAGATGGTTTTAAGGAAAGGCTGAAACTCCATGGAGACTGTGGCAGCTAAAATGGCTCCGTGCCATTTGGGCCCATCATCCTCATGGAGTTATTGCCGACTGAAAATGGATTCTCATCTACTCCACTATAACATCTAGCTAATGGATTCAAAGCCTTCTGATCATCCAGAAATGTACCACAGTGCCCCACAGAGACAGTCAGACATTATTCAATATGTGTTTTAGAGCAGTACGATTAAAGGAAGCATTTGGATGAGGGTTTTTTCTCTGAGTCATGGTGTAGACCGACTGAGAACAGTGTTGTGGTTGATTAAAGTAAAAAATATTTAGTAATTTACTCTAGATACACTGGTGGGAACTTTTTATCCATATATACTGAAGACTATGGTTGTGCATGAATGCATTCAGTGAACGGCGTTCTTTGAACATCTTCATATTTTTTGTGAACACTGAACTGAACAAATTACTTTACAAAAGATGAAAGTGAACGTGAGCTACGCTCACCCTGGCGAGAGTGAACGCTGCTCACGTTTTAAGACAGTTTTTCGGCACGCCGCATGACGTCTCCATAGACACAGCCCGGTGCTAGCTGTACAGATGATAATACATCCATGGTACATATGCATCTACTACTGCTGAAGCCAGTTTGTTTGAGCATTTGAAGCAGTTTTATGAACAAACGAGTGAACACTCGGATTAATCTTATGTACGGATTTTAAATGTAACTAATGTCTGTGATTCATCAGTGGTGTACAATAATTCACTTAGTTTGGGTGTGGCAATGATTTGGGGCTGGTGATGGATGGGTAGAAGGAGGTTCTATTGAAAAAGAATAGCCTATTTATTAAACAAAAAACGGAACAAATGAAGGTGAACTACTTCATTTTCATCTGTATGAACTGAAATTTGAACTAGCTCTTTTTAAGTGTGAACTGGCACAACACCACTAAAGAATATTAGAATATTATTCTCATTTGGCATTCCGGACAAGTAAATCACCTGTTAAAGAAGAATCAGAAATTTGTACAGCCCCTTGTTCAGACAACAAAATATTCCTTCAGAGACGATGGAGAAAAACACAGTGTAGTTTAAAATTCCAGTCACGAGCCATGTCTTTATTCATGGTACAATAGTAAGCAGCAGCTGCATCCTTTCAGAGGCTTGACCTACAGTATGTAACCTTGAGTTGGATGTCCTGAATGCTACAATCTGTCCATACGCCCTGACTATATCAATCACTGTAAACTGAATAATGGCTGGAAATCTGCAGTACATTTATATTCCTTTAAATGGGAAAGTCCCTGCAGCAGAGGACAGTATTGAAAGTATTTGACTGTATCCTAACGTGTTCCTTATTTACTCCCTCACAGATTGTAGGACAGCAGATAAACACTGAAGGAGTGTATTTTTTTTTTTTTTTAATCAGGTGAATATAATAAAGTAATACTCCTTCACCAGAGGATTGTCTTTTTTCTGCAACATGACAATGTAAGAGGTGAGCCAGTGACGTTTCATTCTGTCCTCCCTTTGATGAATTGCCCAGCAGTACTGCACCACTGAGAGGCACACAAAATGCTCCACTGCTGAAAACCATGTGCACAATTATTTCAGTTCAGCTGTGAAAGGCTCCTGGAATCCATCTCTTTTATCCGGTCACTGCA
Source organism: Seriola lalandi dorsalis (assembly GCF_002814215.2). Lineage (NCBI taxonomy): Eukaryota > Metazoa > Chordata > Actinopteri > Carangiformes > Carangidae > Seriola > Seriola lalandi. Next base: position 789,435 of record NW_019524999.1, on the reverse strand, counting down.
TCGGCTCTTTAAACTAAAAGGGGATTAAGTTTGTGATATGATTCTTTTATATGAACTGAACCTGTGCAACTGCAGCCCGACTATGATAAACTGAAAACTGAACTCTCTCTGTCTAGTACAACATAGAGCAGAACAGAATAGGCTTTGTTTTAGTACTTGTACTCTGCATTAATGTGCATTAAGGTAATGCTAACAAACAATCATTATCTTTTTCTAATTATTGTGGCTGCTAGCTGAGATATGAAGCTCAACTTTTTACCTGCAAAAACCCATGTGACCTGAATTTTAACTACACTGCACAATAACTTTGTGATACATCAACAAATAGTTTTTTTGTTATGTTTTGACTGGGATAAAACCTCAACTCAGTCTTAACTGAGAGAGGAACTAAAAAATGTACGTGTACAAAAATGAAAACTGCTTCCAGTTTTTCATCTGTGTCAGCTACACTGCTACAGAAGACAAGGGCACATCACCTCTGCCAAACACTCTTTTAAATTTGATTTCCCTGATGCTGGTAGTGACAGGCTGTGACCGTGTGATGCAGTGTATTGGTGTTACTTGATTTCAGTTATAAAAAAGGTAATCTTCACATAATGGAGCTCTCCAGCTACATTCTGGAACTTGGCTTGACTGCTGGCTGAATTTGTATAATTCAGATTCAGGCTTAAATAACAGGTAATGAAAATCACTCGTTTTGTAAATAACTTGGATACACAAACAAGTGATCAGAGCGTAACTGCAAAGTAAAGCTGAACATAGACGGTGAAACCTCAGGAAACCAGTGAGGGAAAAGTTTCCTTGTGAAAAACTTTTTCAAGGCAATGAATTCAATTAAAGTGAAAGCGAGGCTACATATTGTGTTTTATTTGACATTGGCAATCCATTTGACTGCATCTATTTGAGGAATCTGTCTGAGACAATTTTAATAATTAATTCACTGAGACAGTTTAATAATGAAACATTACATCTATTTCCTTATTTTGTCAGAGTTTGAACACAATTCATTTAGAATATAGGAGACAGAGGGACAAAATACAAAGAAGAAATACAGGGCACTTTAATTGATAAATTTGCAGATTTTATTTTTTTGCTATTAATCGATTAATCATATAGTCTATGAAATGTCAAAAATTGTGAACACCCATCACAGCTTCCTAGAGCCTATGAAGATTACATCTTCACATCTTGTGTTGTTCTGACAAAAGTCCAGAACCTTTTTACTATTCTTGTTCGAATATGACTGAAACAACTAATCAGTCATCGAAATAGTTCGATTATTTTTTTCTCGATCAACTAATTGATTGATTTACCAATCACTTCAGCTCTCTTCTGTACCACAAATATCAACGTATCGTGTTGCAAAGGTCAAGGTTCACCAAAATCAGAAGGATAATCCTCTGTTTCCTGTGTCGCAGTCATTCACAAACACTGAGTTTATTACACTGAGAATTTTTGAGGCTGTAGCTTGTGGTTATTACTCAACAGGAAGTGAATTTTATTGTACAGTATATTCAATATATTATATAGTCACGTTTTACGACAGGATCACTCACTTACACTATATAAACCTCACCTTCCTGGTTGAGCAGGTCTGCAGTTTCAACTCAGACACCACACACTGGAAAATACTTTCTGCAGACCCGCAGCCTCAGCACACTGTGAAATAATTGCTGAGTCACTGGTGTTGATCAATAATTCTGTCAACGCTCGACAGATATATACAGTTTTCTTGGCTATGTGGCAATAAAAGTTTTCCTTATTGTCTCAAGTGTAAATGTATTTCATTCTTTGCTGGACACTGTCTTTTATTTCTTACAGCCACCTGCTCTGATAATATTATATGTTGTTTTTTTTTTTTTAAATGATTGAATGTGCCAATAAATGAGAAGTGAGTCATCATACCTGGCTTCTTGCCTCAGTTTAGCCTTCAAATGTCATCATGCTTCCACTGTTCTTCAGTCTCCCTGCTGATAATACCTAGTGATCAGAAGGGATTTGACCAAAAATACTTTCCTTGACATTTCAGTGTCTCTTAACTGGTACCTGTGACCTGCAGAATCATAGGAGCTCAAAAGTCAATCACATAATCTGCACCAAAATGAATCAGCATACTCTGCTCCCTTTGCTTTAATAGCATTTAGGGTAATTTTAGGTATAAATGCTCCTGGGAGCCATTATATCCTCTTGGCAGGGGTAAAAGTAATAAGACGAGTTGGCTTCAAACTCTGCAGCAGGCTGGCAAAAAAGAGATATCACTCTGAGGCTTGAGATTAGATTGTTATATTTTGTATGGGTTGCATTAATAGGGCGTGGTTAGCACGTCTCAAGGAGACAGACTTTGTCAGACAAGAGTCTAGGGAAAAACTCTGTGGAAAAAAAAATTCTCTTTTCCATTTTTGGAGATTTGTTGTATTGTTCTGGGTTAATGTTGGTGTTGACTGTTTGGCAGCGTATGAAAGCAACAGCCACAAAGACCAGAGTCATAGTTAGAGACAACCTCCTCGAACACCTCTGATGTTCATGTCAGATGTTCCAACGTGTGTGATTTAATTTTTCCTTGGAAATGCATGAATCAATTTGAAAACCTTTAATCTCGATGAAGATTAATGTTAATGTTAATAAGCATGATGGTGCTTAAGGTCTTTGTTAATGTTCCAGAAAATGACATCGAAATAGAATAGTTGTGTTTGTTGTCAGAGCACAGCTGCTGTTTTTGATCCAAATCCTTTGTTTCAATATGTCTGTAAGCCAAAAACATTCAGTTTAATTCATCAAGGTGATCCATTTTCCTTTTCCCTCCTCTGAAATAATAGTCAGGTAATTTATTTATCCAGGAGGAAAATTCAATTTGCAACAGCAGCTGAAAACTTGGGACACAAAAACAACATAATTCACTGGTGAAACTGAGCAAACCTGACAGAAACTCAGCATCTCACTATGATACACGTGTAGCTGTTGGTTTTATGTTGCCCTGAAACAAAATAACAGCTGTTTTTCCACCTGAAACAGCTGTCAACAGCTGTCAGGTTGGCACATCAAACTTTAAAGCAAAACTGTATAGGCGATGACAGTTTAAACATTTATAATACAGAATCTGTATTATACAGATTCCACCGGTATATTTAGGTAGACAACACACACATACAGTGTATCTTACTTAAACATGAGAGGACTACTTTATGGCGAAGAATGAGTTTAAATACACAAATTAATTGCTTTATAATGTTCTATCATTTGTTTCAGCCTCTGTTGAAGTATGCAGGGAAGAGCATTGTGTCTGTGGGTGAATGTGACGCCTTTAAACGTCTGCACTGCTCAGGTTAAAGGTACTAGGATGGCGCAGTCTACTCACCATCTGTTTAATTCCACATCTATTATGCACTGTTTTTCTGAGTAATAAATTAAAAAGGCACCAGGGCATTTGTACCAGCCAGCCTGAGGGTTCTGCTACGGTAAATTGACAAACACAAGTATTCTCTCTACACTGTATGCTATAATATGCATTAAATACAAATAGTTTTTCTAACAATGCTATTGATATAACCCCTGATAAACGGCACAGATAGTGTTTATGGAAACAGATATATATGCAGGAGTCTAAAAAGTGCTAAAAAGCAGCATCTATTCATTAAAAAATATTAACAGGCAAAAATCAACTTAAGGAAAAATCAAAAAAACAGGTTAAGCTTAAGCGGAAAAAACCCCAATAGATTCTGAAATGTCACAGCAAGCTGCCGCACTCTTTCCCTCACTACCGTCCAGTCACAATTTACATTTTCAGTCTCACCCAACTTGAACCTACCACCTGCTCAGGTGAGCTTTGGATGAGCCAAACAAGTACAAGTCATAACACAATACAAATTCATAATTAACAAAGCATGAATTTAATATTTATTACTCACTGCTGACATCACAATTTGCCTATGGGCGCACATATAAGTGTCATTCACCACAAAACAATTTTACCCATCCTCCCAGAGCTTAACAATTCCCAGTCCCTCACTGCTAAGACTTTCTAATGATGCAGACCTGTTTTCACTGTCCATCACTGAACAGCTGATCTACACCAAGATCACAGGCATCAGGCATCACCATACACACCACAATAAAATAAAGCCACACAAATTAAAAACTTAAAACTTGTGTTCTATTAGTTATATAACCTGACAGATACCTAAAAATTAAAACAGATTAAGTGAAGAAACAGACTGAAATGAATGAAAAAGTGATTTCTGAATCATAAACTATGTATGTTCCTCACTTCAATTTAACTCTAAGATGATAGATAGATTAACTGCCTTGCTCAATGCGACCTTAGCATTACTTGTTAATATAGCAGAGCGTGTTACTCACTTTTATTTCTCAGCAATAACAAAGATAGCCAAATGGATATGAGGTTATTGAGCAGATTAGTGAATGGCTCATTTCATTTCACACCTTGTCTCCGTAAATATTATGTTAGATTCTTCTGCTGGAAGGAGTAAAATGGCCATTATCAAATGGACGCTGGTTGGAGCAGTGACAACAATCTGTTACTCATTATAACTCTGTTACTGTTATTCATTTTATACTTTGAACTGTGCTTGATGCATGCAACACTCTCATCACCAAAACATCCCAAACTGCTTGAGCTCATTTTTCTAGGACACATATTTTTACACTAAAGAACAATAAACAACAGTGCATTTTCTGACATGATGTGTGCGGTTAATCGTGTCTGAGAAAACAACAGGGCTCCAGATCCCAAAGTCCAAATATTGTTAATAGAAACAACTGTTATTTTTCCACAACAGCGCAGCTTTGTTATCCGCCTACTCTGAAGCATTTATATTCCTACAGAAGGAGTTTGCTTGTACACCTCCCACTTTGTAACCTCAAGGGTTTTTGGGAAATACATCACCTTCACTTGACCTTACTTGATCAGACCTTGGCATGTGAGTCTTGGAAAGTTTTTATCAATCCCTGTATTTTCCACCTCTTGATAATAAAAGCACACAAATAGTCCCGCTGTTAAACAAACACAAGTTTTTTATTTCACCTTGAAATCAGAGATGTATTATTCTTTTTAAAGTATATTTTTTGGGGCTTTTGTGCCTTTATTGGACAGGATAGTGGAGAGAGACAGGAAATGGGGAGGCAGAGAGAGGGGGAATGACATGCAGCAAAGGCCGTCCGATGCGGGACTCGAACCGGGGCCGACTGCAGCGAGGGCTGTAGCCTCTACACATGGGGCGCCTGCTTAGAACACTACACCACACGACGCCCCAGAGATGTATTATTCTAATTGTACCCATCAAATGCTGACAAGTGAGGACAATGTGACACAAAAATAGCATAACTAGTTGAAGAGACAGAAAGAAGGGCGGACCACAAGTCAGAGACGCAAGGAAGAGAGGAATCTCTGTGGACATTTTGATACTTAAGATAGTTTTGTACCAATGGTATCCACTTTAAGCGACACAATACATGCTGAGAAGGAACTTTGTGACAGACAACCACAAACTTTCGATGGGTGGAATACCACTTCAAGTCCTTGAGTGATTAGTGTTAGTGAACTTCACAGACTATAATTTAGAGACAATGGGCCTCATAAATTAACATTTTCATTCTCTGATTCTAAACCTCTCTAAAATTCTCCCAGTCAGATTTACCAAACTCTCTTAGCTCGCTCATTTCAACCTGATGAATGTTAGCTGTCCACGAGGAGGAGCGCGTTCCAGATCATTACCACAATCAATGCCACTAAACAGTGATATAAGGTTACGTGTTCTGCTCTGTGTGTGGGCAAGTTTAATTTACACAAATGTTACCCAAGAGGAAAAAGAAGAATTCAACACGATGGAGGTTTAAATCCTGCTGTCAGAAAAAAACAAAAGATATTCAGCAACGTCTCCAGTCAAATTAAGGAACTTGAAATAATTTAATAATTTTTACATTTTAATTGTACAGCTGCCAATGACATAACTTTGTGAATGGTTTGACATAAAGTTAAGTCATAAAACTAACCAAGACATAGAGACAATAATAACCTGTACACATACAGAGGCAGAATTTTGTTAACATGACAAAATATGCCAAAGAAAGAAAGAAAGCTGCTGTGGTAAAAAGCTGACATGATTTATACATCGGGATAAATGTGTTTTCAACTAAGAGAAACCTATAAATTGGCTAAAATTGGTGAACGCGATCACTCATACGTGTTTAGAATTTAGAATTTGCTTTAAAACTGGACATTAACTTGTAATAGAATTCATCAGATTAAAACGCCTCTTTTCTAAGTTCTTTGCTCTGTCACCAACTCGCATTCACAGTCACATTCATTCCACGGACCAAAAAGTCCTGACCCTGACTTCTCAACAAATCCTCCTTAAAATATGCAGTGACAAGGGAATGTCAACAGAGAAATGTTGGCTGACCAAAACTACACAGGAACCCACATGCCTTGGAATTCACATGTGGCTATAAATGCAAACGAGGCTCTGCTACAGCCTTGAACATCCTCAGACTCCCCTTTACCTTTAAAGGCATCATGTCCGTGCAAGGGGACGCTTGATATGTCTGTTTGTTTCAGTGAATGGTCACTGTGCTTAAGGTCAAAGCAACCCCCCCCCCTCAGAAACACACACATACACACTGTTACAGGCACACAAACACTATACTTAAGGATCCTAGTACATCTTCATAACCTGCATTACATTTCATCTTATTTTCCCATGGTTCCTCCAGTTACAAAGGGGCCTGCCTGAAGCCCAGTCTGCCTGACTGAACATGCATTTTTGTTGTTTAGCTGAATATTTAGAATAAAGTTTGTGTTTATTGCGTCTTGACTGTGGCCAAAAAAGTAGAGAGTCAGACTCAGACCATGTCTGTGGCTTCTGCAGAGCCTCCACCACTGCCGAGGCAAGAGGTTTTCATCTAGTACCTCCTTAATAGGAGCTGCGCCACTCTGGGTTGAGATTTGGCTGCTGGTGTGGTGACAGCCACTCTGCTGTATTTATATTTCCCTCACTGTTTCATGACAATAAAAGTGTCCTGATCAGAGCGCCTCTGAAATCTGTCTAAAATCAAGAGGTAAGGTGCCATAATCATTACCGATGTGTCTCTCTCTTTGCATGTGTGTGTGCATCATTTGATAGAAAGTGACATCTGACTTTGAAGTGCAGGTACATGCTTGTTGTCTCTTCGATTTGTGTAGAGTGTAAACTGGCTGTTTTGTCTGTGTTGGCTAAAATGGGGAAAAGGTACAAGTCGGGTGCACTGAAGTGTAAGAAGCAAGAGCAGAGAAAGATTCTTGTGGCCTCATGTCTTTTACTCACAAACTTCTTCTCAACTGAGCCCAGTCATGCATAGTGGACGGACAATGGTTGATTTACTCTCCAAAATGTAATTTTGTTGCTGGATGTTTTGGTAAACAAAATAAAAGTGCAGGGCGGCAGTGGTTCTAACAAGGGATATAAAAAAAAAATTCGAGCAACAACTAGATGTTAAACTTATATGTCTGGTCATTTTTCAAGGCTGCAGGCAAGGGTCAAACAACAGTGCTCCCATAAGACATTTTACATGCGCTGCTGTGCACACAATCTAAACCTTATAACATTAACTTATACTAACATTAATTGGATATCAGGTGGGCATCCAGGCAGGAAGTCATCAACGCGGTAATGCAAAATCTACCTGCTATACCTGTGGCCTTAGAGGATAAAAGAACATAACCTCACCTCAAGGAAAACAAGCTCTGAAGCAGATGGTCTCCTTCACAAGCACATCTGAATCCAAATATATGCTGTGCTTTTGGAATTCTATACCGTACAAAACACACATATTATTCAGCTAGCTCCAAAAAGAGTCTGTAGTTGTCAGCACAGCACTGTGTAGCTGTGGCTGACACCTGTATGGCGCAGCTCAAGGAAATGCACACAGTTTTTTCATTTAAGAGACATGGCTATGAGATGCAAGCCATATCATTATTTTTGCTGGATTGGATTCAACTTGACAGCTGGGGGATGAAAACATCATTGGTAGCTGTTTCATATTCATGATTTGTGATGACATAGGTTTGTCATAGATACTGCCTATCTGGCCTTTTTCAGAAATAGTGTTGTTTGCTGCTGCTTGTGTTGACAGCTGTGTCTGCTTGGTTACTGCAAAAGCAGTTACTGTGTAAAAGCAGGTCACACATTGCTTGCACACTTGTAGTTTGTTATCATGTGTGGGTTGATGTGGGTTGATTGCGTAGTCAATATGGCTACTTAGGCATCCAGCACAAACGTCAAACTGTGCACTCCATCCTTGGTTGCCTGCCCCAGTAGTTTAGTCTGCCTTACTTTTGTATCCTTTATCGGACTGAGGTTTTAGCAAATTAATGGTAAAATCCATGGCGCTTGCCATGGTTCTAAACTAGCCTATCAGCAGATGTGCTACTTCAATATCAGAAGGTCGCTGTTTAATGATACATCCATGGCACTGTCCATGGTGCTGAAATAGCACACCTCATTGTAATCTGCATGTCTCTCCATTCCACCCATCCATCTCCGTAAGTTTCCCCTTGGACTTGTCTTGCATCTAGGCTGTATGAGGGCCCACTACAGCTCCTCACATCCTCTGCAATGAGGCATTGGCTTTGCACCTGATTCTGCCTAAAGTAAAGACCTCATTATGCTTCAAACAAAGTGCTTGTTGGATCGCAGAGGCTGTATCCCATACTTTTTGTAACTTTTTTTACTTTTTTGAAGTATACTGAGACCTTTAAGTGGGTCGGATAATTGATGCCGAACACAGATTTAGCCCTGGCTGTGCAACTTAGCTTATATTTAGGCTGTTTCTGCAAAGTCTTGTGACCAAAGTAGAATAAAATAGAGATGTCCTTTCTCCTGAGTCTTGACCTGAAAAAACAGCACCCCTGTCAACTTATTGTCACTCTCACTCAGCAGCATCGTGGACATAAACACACAGAGAAAGGTAAAGGAGTGACACTGGTCGATATGAATGTTGATTTAATCCTTTTTGGTTAAACTGATAATAAATTATTTAAATCTATATGGCATTTATGTACTGTATGCACAAGTGTTCATTCATGCTTTGAGAGGAGGCTGCACCAGCACTGTTGAACATTCTTTCACTATATAATACTGCTACTGAGTGAATGAAACAAACACCACATCATGTTTGAGTTTTTTCAGATTTCAGTCATCTACTGAGTAACATTTCATTCATGATTTACTGTATGACGACACGAAGCAAAAGATGCTGAAGGCACATTGTTGTTGTTGAAACTTCTGTTAACGGAGAAAAGTCTGCTAATCACTCCTGCTTTCTAACAAAGTGAAGTCTTTTGCTGCGCCACACTAAACAGACTGTTCCCCCCTGAAGACGCTCAGATTGATGATCATGTGATTCTTGATATTGGCTTAATTAGCTGCATTATTTCATCAGAACAAAGAGAGAGCATCCTGCCAGTAAGTCACAGTGGGTAGACTCAAGACATCAGGCTTCACATCACATTCACTGTGGGGAAGATGAAAAACGACTGATAGTCGTTAGGAAGTGATAAAGAAAAGTGTTATGGTCTGATGCAACAAAAATCGTAAGTTTGTGTGTGTGTGTGTGTGTGTGTGTGTGTGTGTGTGTGTGTGCATGTGTGTCTTTTAACTGTTGTGCGGGGTTGTGTTTGGTTACTTATATCTTATTTTTCGGCCTACCACTTCCATTTAATAAATTGAATCATTTGCTAGTTGTAGGATTATGTCATGGATAGAGCTCAAACAATTAATAGATAGGCAGAAAAATAATCAGGAACTATTTAAATAATCAATTAAGCGTTATACTGACAAATATTCTCTAGTTCCAGCTTTTAAACTGTGAGGATTTGTTGCTTTTCTTTGTCATATGTGATAGTAAACTGAATATCTAAAGTTATGTTTTCGATTGTTGGTTGGATAATACAAGTAATTGGGTTTCAGGAAATTCTAACGGGCATTTCTCCCCATTTTCTGACTTTTTATAGACCAAATGATTAATTACTAATCAAGAAAATAATTGGCAGATCGATCTGTAGTGAATATAATCCAGTTGCAGCCGTAGCCATGACACATGAGCCCTGCACTACTTACTGATGGTTGTTTGTAATAATAAGAAACTTGAATAAACAAAGGAACATCTTTGGCCTGTGTAACAGCCAGCTGGAGATAAGTTTATTCTGTATGCCTGTACAAATCATTACTGTAATATTCTTTTTGTAATATATTGATTTTTGTACTATATTACCTATACTAGAGATGACCTGGGATATTTTAAGCATCAGTATGGGTTTAAATAAAGCAGATCAAAATCCAGTCTTCACTTTCTTTTGAGATTGACATGTGTTTCCAGCACTGAGTATGAAAAAACTATCAAGTACTGAAATTTGGCATCAAAGGCTTGGTCAGATTCTTAAGATTACAGCTGCATCTAAAAATTTGATTCTAATCGATTAACCGTTACCCAAAAATGACATATTCAAGATACTGTCTGACCAACAGACATTCAGTCTACTATTAAAAAAAAGACAGAGAAACTCTTCTCTTTTGAGGAGATGCAACAATTGATGTTTTGAGAGATGACTAAAAGTAATTGCTGCTATTGTTACACCTCTAGATTAGATATAAAAATAATAAAAAGCTATGATGAAAACATTTTCATATTTCTATTTTTCATATTTCACATCTCATATTTTATATTTAAGGTATTGAAGAAAGTTGTATAAGCATAGCTGTTGAAAAAAAATTTCTGATGACACACAGCTGTGCTAACACCTGGACCATTTCGAAAAATATAAACAGGTCTTCATGATTCTTTGCATCTGACCTTTAGGTAAGTTTGTAAAAGTAAGTGTGATGTTAATGCTTGGTAATAGAAGAAAATGTATTGAATATGCTTTTGACTAAATGGCTAAAAACACTCAAACACATTAATCCATAAACCACAACGCATCACAGCTATAGTGAAACTGAAGGTTCTACTTACAGTATGGTCTTATGACACAAACTGTGTATTGATGGGAGATGGCTAATTTTATGCTGCCCTCCCCTATTTACTGAGTATCTCAAGAGAATTACATTAGCATCAGCTGTTTAATTTAAAGCTGCTTCTTAATTTATAACCTGCTTATCAAGCTTCTCAGTGGCCAACAGTGTTTACACTGAGCAGTCAGGCATATCACCTCCCTGTGTCACTTTGAACGTGTGAAGTAGGACAGTGTAAAAATAGCCGACACACTTTAGATACGCAGAGGTTAGATATGAAATAATGTAGATGTGATACATGAAGCAAAATAATTTAGTGACTGAACTGACAAAGCCATATTAAAAACTCTTTTCTTGCTGCCAGCTATTAATTTCCTGTTCCACTCTCCCGTTCTCTCTCACTTCTCATTGGCACTGCCTCTCAGATAGGAATGAATTAGAGTGAGGCTTGAGAGGCTTTAGCTAAATTACACTTCCTCATGGAGTATCTTAGATAACAATACCAATAAAGCAAAATGAATGAACAACAACAGACAAAAAGAAAAAAAGGAAGATATCTGATATCTATAACTATGAACTGACACAGCCACACACAGCTTGCACTTTGATTATAAACTGATGAGTTGATGATAACTTAATTTGCTTAACCTGGCCTTTAATAAGGTTTCGTTCTACATAAAACTGCATAAACTATGCAAAGCCTTCAGACACATTTATTTTTTCTGCACTTTGGATTCATTTAGTTGTTCAGTAAATTATGTTAATTAAAAGATTTATTTTTCATCTCTGTGCCTACACGTGAAAACTGAAACTTTAAATAGGAAAATAATACTGTACATGGAAATTGCATGATATATGGTTTACTAAGGGTACAAAGTGCTACCATACCACACCTTGTTTTATCTTAATTTCTTTTAGTGGTAAAGACCTTAAACACTGGCCACTGGATATGGACAAGAAGCAATGACCTCCAACAACACCTACATGTGAGCTACAGAAAGCGTGACCCTGCTCCCTGCCTCCCCTTTGTCATCTTTTCAGCAAGAGGATAATTGAATAGAGGCAGGATCTATAAGACAATATGTTTCAGCTCAGAGGTTTTCCAGAGATCTTTTATGAGGTTTTAAGGTTGATGAATCCAGTGACTGAGTGTGTGTGCTGTTTAGTGTCTTGACACGCCAATCCTCCCTTTTAAAGTAAGTCCTTTTACACCAGCAGCCTGCTGATGATGATTATCAGTAAGAGTCACTGTAACATCATTTCCCACATAATTTCAAATAATTGCTGTACCATAATAGGCAGGATGATCACTGGAGAAAAATTCTAGCTTCTTTCTCAACCTGATTTAGCTCCTATAGTTTAGTTCCTCCGTGTTCCTCTAACTGTGTTACCTGAACTGAAATACTGCTCCAGGGTTTTCAAAGACATTGCCTTTATTCTTGCAGCAGCTGTTTTTTTTTTGTTTGTTTTTGTTTTCTTGCTTTATCACAAACAATGAGCCCCCTGCTGTCACACTTCAAACATATATAGGAGGAACATAAATGCATTTACTGCTGAGACAATGTCATTTACTATTAAATTCATTAACTACAACCCTCCATGGGGAAAACAAAGAGTGGGGTTGTTGCAATTCCAGCTCAGTCAGGACATTTTTCTTCTGGTCAGACCGTATTAGTAATATTGGAAAACCCATTACATCTCGAAGAAAACTGAATTATAGATGCAGGGTGGTCAATGTATTATGTAAAACAAACAGAACTGTCATTTCTCAGAAGAAAAAAAACCCAACTCAATAGTCCATTTCAAAAATGAACAAACCACAGACCATAAATCAGTTGCTCTGTGATCTGACTACTTAATTCTGCTTCAATTTAAGTATATGTGTCTGGTGTATTAACACTTCATCAGTGTTGTGTCGTCCAAGACTGATGATTTCTTGAAGAATATTTAGCCACAACCCCAGTAATGTATTGATTTGCGGTGATCTCAGTTTCTCCACTGGTCTGTTTGTCCATCGCTTTGGTCCCGAGCAGCAACTGCTGTTCAGATTTCCATGAAATTTGATATGATCTGGAAATTAAATATACGGACGACCTACCGAAACTTTCCCTAGCTCCCCCATTACTTTCCAATGTTGAAAAGTACACAATAAAAATTAAAAAAATTAGTAATGGCCAGACTTACATTATTTTTTGAGGCCTGCTTTGAGGAAATCAGATGATATAAAATGATATGGGTGCAGGAGAATAAAGACTTGATTTTGATGAGCAGAATTTTCCCCAGCACCACTCTCAGAGAAACTTTACATTTCCGCCCTACTATTTGTTAAGCTCTTAGAAATGTAAAACTGCACTACAGCGTTTGTATTATCCTCTACTTTTACACTGTAGAGACTAATTCCATGTCACATTGTCAAGCTCCTGCATGAGAATTATTACTGAAATAATGATTAGTGGTTTTACCTGTCTCCCTGATGCCCAGGGAGACAAGTAAAAGTGAGACTTGTATCCATCCTTTTGGATTTCAAATTTGTATTAGCTTTTTCTCAGCCACAGAGCGACATTTAGATATTTAAACTATGTTCAAATTAAAAAGAAACAATGCACATATCATTAAGATACATGACTTACTCTCTTAATATAATCACTTAGAACCTACTCAGAAGTACAGAATAACAAACCACACGCACGCACAAACATACAAATACACTTTAGCCTCAACAAGCACTGTAACCATGACAATAACACAGTATAGGGACAACCACAGGGCAATTTTGACACAAGGAAAAGATAGAGAAAAAGAGAGACGAGGGGCAGTTAAACTCACCTACTATGTTTGAAGTCCTCATCTGTCATGGAGGCCAAGTGCTCAATTATCACAGACGTCTGCAAATTTATTTTTTGGCTGTGTCCACATCCACGTCTTCCACCTCCACTTGTAGAAACAGGCTCAGGTCCAGGCAGTTTTAAATCTCTTGTTTTTCACTTTGAAGTCCAGAAATCTTTGCTCCGTCGCTAGTTAACAACTAACTACTGTAGCTAACTCACGGCAAACAAAAGCACGGAATCTGTTCCCATTAAAAACCTCTGGAACTCCTGCTAACCCAACGCTCTTGTTTCATTTGAGTAAGGTTGCAGCCGACAGTTTATGGTTTCATTGGTGTCAGGTCACCATGTAGTTGCTTTATTTCAGTATTTTTTCAGCGTCATGACCTCTCAAAGAGTTTGGTTTTTCACGAACATGCTAACCAAGGTGACCTCACCTGTCCTCCACCAGACAGGCTAATGGGGGCTGCTGAACACTGACTGGCAGAGGGGCGCTGTTTCCACCATTTATCTCTTGCATACTCACTTCAATAAAAAACTTCCAACCAGCTGTGGAGTATTATAAGTACATTAACTCAAATACTGTTATAAAGTATAATTATTGAGAGACGATAGTGAACGTTTTTGCTGTCCTTTCTTCTATTTTATTTGTTCTTTAATTTTTTCTTCCATTTTTCGTTATGTGGTACTCAGCTTTAACATTATCATTGTCATTCACTGCCCTCCTCTCATCAACAGATGCAAGCACTCACATACAGACACATATCCCAGTCTTTCCCGACAATAACTCCATAATCTGCACATCACAACAATTGTTTTCTTGTCAGCGTTTTTCATGTCATCCCCCTTCCCCTCATCTTTGTCTTTTCACATGTTTTTGTCACACATTTTGTTGCATACAAATACATTTTGTGCAACTTTGTAGTTCCACTTCACTACTACATGACAGCTGTTGTTGCAAGTTACTTTGTAGATTAAGAGTTTGCATATAAAGTACAACAGAAATATGCTGCCTTGTTAAGGATGAAACTACCCAACAATATATGAAGTATCTAACCTAAGTTCCATGTCAACCAGCTACAACAAAAAAATGTTACTTTCAAATTGGTGCATCAGTAACAATGATAAGACAATATAATGTGTAATAATGTAACACTCACAGGGGGGGGTTTTGCTGCAGTTTTAAAGAACCAATATGATAGTGATTTTTGCATCGCTTCATTTCTATTCTTGTCCTATAGTAAGAAAAGACAGACTGAAACGGAAACTTGGGGGAAGGGTAGCGAACAGTGAGGATGCAGGGCAGGGTGCCATTATAAAGATGCATGTGGATGGTTTGGGCTGTTAGTGCTCAGTCAGCGCCGAGCAGACTGGAGGATTCAAAGTCCATCACATCGTTTAGCAGAGCCATTCACAAGGCACATTGCTGCGCCCAGGCACATGGAAAAACATCAAATACTTATGACTTTTGGAGATCCAATTTAGACACCCAGAAGATTGAAAAAATGGAGGCATATTGAATGTTTTTGTTGTGGGAGCTGAGATGGAGAGCCCAAGATGGCAAAAATAATCTCACCCAGACAAAATACTTCAAGCTGCAATGTAGCACTGAGTGATGTTAGTCTAACAATTGTATTGCTGTCTTTATTACAATTTTGCCGTGGAGAATGCGACTCTAATAAAATTCAGTCATGATTAGTCTTTTATATTGGTTTCTTTTACTGCATTTGTGCGTAATAGTCGTCAGGGAGCTATTACCACGCTGTTTTATGATGTTTCCATTCTTTTTGTTACTGAATTTGAATGAAACACCCCAACACCATGTGTGAACAGCACTGTGTGTTCACTAGGCTCAACTTTTACAGATCCTTGAACATGTTGCAGTGATTTGTTTTTCTATTCATTCAAGAAGTGCTCCATCATGAAAATGCAAATACAGTTCAGCGAGGGCTATTGACCACAAACAGTGTTATATCTATGCATCACTCAAAGATAAGTGACTGATTATTGAAGAGCTGGTCATTAATACACAGTAGGTGTGTAGTCAGCAACACACAACAGTGAACCACACTTATGCATAAGGTGTGCTCTTGCCATGAAATTTGGTTCAGACATTCATATTCCCCTCGGGATGACTTGTAATAACTCTGGTGAACCCCTATCTTTTCCTGTAGTGCCATCATCAGATCATAAATTATAATTTGTCTCATACTTTGATTCATGACCCCAGTACCATAAAAAATGACAGTCCTAAAATGGACTTTGTCTTTGGTGCTAATGAATAGATATTAGGATGCTAATGATGGTGAACATGACAAACATTAAACCTACTTTACAGCATGTTAGCAGTGACATTACCATTTACTTTAAAGTAACACCCGCACAGAGCTGCCACATACATACAATGAAATATATTGATGGAGGAGCTTTTGCAAACCTGAGCACAGAAAAACTGGGGAGAAAAATCTCCTGTATCTAATCTGCTAAATCCCCAGCATTTCCAGTGAACAGTAGCTCAACTGTCAGTGGTAAAGCCTGTTTGTACTGGGCAGCTTGCAGAGTGGAACACATGCAACTGTATAAATGTGAAGCAGGAGATGCTAAAATATAACACATGTGCTCAGACTTACCAACTACTTAAATCATCCATCCTGTGCCAGATTACATTACAATGCTGTCAAGCCGCTCATACCAGCTGTGGCAGTAATACAGCTGAGGATTTTCTTTTTTTTTTTTTTGGCGGGGGTCTTTGTTTGATTTTTTTAACGTCACATTAAAAAGTCAATTTTAACACTTTCAGTTTTCACTGAACACTACTGACAATTTTACTTTGTGGAGAGGAGTTACCAACATCAACAAGAAACCACAGCGTCACCATAGCAACAAATCAGGGCCTTTTACATTCAAGTCTAGCTGTTGTGTTTCTCAATGGCGGCAGGGTGAGAGTGTTTACCTTAATTCTATTAGATACAGCGTTGACAAATAACACGAGAGGGTGAACAAAATCCCAACTGAGCCATGTCTTCATTGCAGGTTTGTTTGTTGTCGCTGTTATCTTGCTGTTAAATGACACAAGGTCATAAAAAGCTTTATAGACAAGATAATAAAAAAGACAAACAGAGCCTTTTAAGCATAACCTTGCAAGGTGCCCCCTTTTGACTCTGAATGAACACACACACACACACACACACACACACACACACACACACACACACACACAGTACCCTTTAATGTTTACCTTCCTGAACACTGAACCAAATAAAAAGATCAGAAATGTATTATTACCATTTTAGTGGCCCTCTGTTCAATATAAATTACAATAACAGTGATAACTTCTTTTGCATTATTGATTCTCTAATTTATTGACACTCAAATGACTTTTTATGGTGTTTATTTATATAGTACAGGTTTTTATTGCGGCCAGGACAACAGGCACAAAAAGGTACACAATATTCTCTTTAATCAGTTAAAGCATCGGCTTGCCAAGTAATTCAAGGCTATGATGAGGTCTCTCCATTGCACCATGCAGTCCAGCTTAGTATCATGCAATTTATTTTTCCACTCAAATTGTTCAAATGTATCACGTTGTCTAGCAACCTGGCAAAAACAATCAGCTGTTTCTGCAGCATACTGGATTTCTAATTTTCAATCTGTTGTTCTTAAATATCCCACTTTGTTTCTAATGATCTGAAACTTGCTTTTCTTGGATCCTTTACACACAGTTTTAATTATTGCGTGGATTATATCTAAAACCACACTAAATGCTGTAATTGTGTAAACGTGGCTCCATATCAGACCGCCACAGGAGTGTATGATGTCAGATGTAAGGTTGTACTGTAATCAATATCAGCCTGAGGCAAAACCTCCAGATGTTCAAGCAGTGCAACACTGAACAATATCAGAGTGCACTCACCACTGCTCATTAGTTTTGTAAACACAGATTGTAAAAAAAATCAGAAGTCTATTGACATATTGAAAATTGTTCTCTTTATCTCAGTCTCCTCATTTGTTAGCGGTGCAGATTTAATAAAAGCTGTATTGCTAAATTGATTCTCCACATCAGTCTGCTTCCTGAAAAGTAAGTGTCCTTATATTTAACATGGTCAGTAAAAACTGTATAATCTTACCATTCATTACCACTGAAGCTGAGGGTGAATTTTTTTTAGGATATAGGTTTGATTTCTAAAATGAGAGAACTATTGATCATAGGTGAGCATTTTTGCAGGACTGAAATCACTAAGAAGGTGTGGGAGGATGGATTTATGGCTTCATTAGTTTGTGTTTGGACAGCAGAGAGAGATGGTGACAGACTGCAGGGTAGAAACTGAAAGGGGTCTCATGAAGACTGACCACAGTTCTCCCAGTGTTAATCAAAAAACATAAATCAGACAAAAGATTGAGAGAAAAACAATATAGCAATGAAGCACTAAATATTAATGAGGTGGTCTATACATCAAAGAGTGTTGTTCCCACTGGAAACTCCATCTCCACTTTCTTGTGGTGGGTAAATAAGCTTAACTTATCTCTCCATTTCATCTTCATTGTCATTCAGCAAAAGCATCCCAGCATAACAAAATCCATGCCTACACCAACGTCATATACAGTCCCAACCTGCTTTGACTGGGGCCATAATGGATTCATTGCCTGAGGACATACTGCCAAACCTTTTTTCACAGCAATCTGACTGATTGTGTTCAGGGACGTGGACGCTGCTGGATCCTGTCTGCAGCCAGCAGGCGACCTTTTGACTCAGCTTGTTTACCTGACCTGAGGTTACTTTGTCATCGCACAAAAGCACAGCATCATTGTCTGGCCTTATTCCCACAGCACACAGTCTGCGAACAAAGACTTTGTCCATACATTTAAAGCATGCATTAAAAGCATGAGCAAGGTAAAGCAGGGGCATCCATCATCAGCCTGATTAATATGGTTAAAGTCATGCCTCTGCTCCTCTGTGAGAGGCCCTGGAGGAGCAATTATGTCATTTAGAGTAAACAGACATTTATCTCTGTTAGCGTAATGGTCTATGGAAGGAGAGCATTAAAGAAACAATAGCAGTAGTGGTCTACCAATATCCTTCAAGACCACAGTCCAAACAATAAAAAAGTAAGTGAGAAATGTGATTCACCTTTTTCGACATATTTCTATTTAACCGATCACCCTGTTGTTGAAGATAAAAATGCTAAAACTGATGCAGCTGTGTATGTGCTGTGCTGCGGAGACTGAACTTAGCTGCACTTAATAAATCGCAGAAACAGTGCCACCTCGCCACCCCACCACATGTTTTACCTCTAAATTTACGGAAGTTACTTTTCTTTAAAACACCTAGTAGTCATGAGTAAAGATTATGTAATGCTTCTACACAACTGGAGACTATAAATGTGGTTTTCATGTTGTTGTTTTCACTGTTCATATGCATTTTTGCTCTTACTTCCAGGGTTGAAAGTTTTATGTCTATAATTCATATCAACACCAATATGGGACAATATTGATAATAACTTAAGTGATAATATATCATGATGCAGAAGTGTTTTCCTCATAAAAAATGTACATCCTCAGTCTGTTGAGCTTAACAGTGATGAATGATAGGATGATAAAGACTTTAATGGGCCCACTAGAATTTATCAGATGCAGACAGTGCCCTGACTCAGCAATAAAATGACTACATTGTGTCCAGAGCCCAAAACTGAGCCAGGCGATTTGCAAAATTCATGACTTATTGAATTAAAGCCTCAAAATCAGTCACAGATGTCATCTTTAAAGCAATGGAAAGGTCTTTACTTGTTATTTATGAAGGATACATTGAACAAGCACACCAGAGTGTCTTTTTAAGCATCTTTAAAACTTCACTGTTAGGTAAGTTCACCCATAGACACTGAGCCACAGATTAGTGCTGTTTGCTACTGAGCAGATGAAACATTTGAACACTCTGGGCTTCATATGAACTGGCTGTAGTCTGTAGTTGTAGCTTTATAGACTATAATATTCTATTATAAACTCAAAAGGAGGTACTACAATTCTATACAATTGCAGAAGAGTCGAGGTTACTGACAGTAAAATACAATTAGAGCTTTCTTTTCATCCTAATTAGTGATTTTGAAATTCAAGAGCAGGCTGATGCACCATTTACAGGTGTTACTTACATTACTGGGAGCTTTAGAAACTTTTTGTTAAGCTCCACCTAATGACCAGAACAACTGATTTATGATCATCATCAAATTTGAATCAATGGAATAATGCAAAAAGAAGTGGGAGTGCAACAGACACTAATATTTGCTACATTTTCAGTACTCCACTATTGTGTTTTAAGGAAGGTAACAATGCTTTGTTTTGGCTAAAGCTCATGCATCACAAGTCTGAACAAAACCTATGTTTGAAAGGATTTATCTAAACAGAGTATAGAACACATTGTTCCATTTTATTGGCCCATGGGAAAGACATTGCACAAGGTCAACAAACAATAGGAGCGTACACATGCTTTGCAATGGCCAGCGGCATTTCAACAATCAACAACATCATTCTCAGTTAAATTATCATTCTCGTATATCAAAACATTACAGAACAGAAAACAAGGCTCAGCATATAATTATTTTTTTTTAAAGAATGTTTCTGGTTCTTTTTTCAGTTTTATGGCTTTTTTAAAATTTTTTTTACATATAATAGATTTTTGAAAATAAAAATGAAACACATTTATTATTATTTTAATACTTTCTTTGTCTTTATTGCACAAGTGGTGTGTGACTGTGAAAATGGGAAGAAACATTCAACAAATGCCCCTCGCCAGACTATATGAACTGGGGACTTGGTGGTTTAGTGGTATGAGTTTTAGACCACTGGGCGCCCACACATCCATGTTCCTCAGTTTTTCAAAATATATTGCTTGGCTCAGTCTGACCACAGTTCAGTCAGGAGGCACAATACTCATAAAAAACACTGTACGCCCCATCCCTATCAGTCATTAATTAGTATGATAGTGAAGATGTATAAATATTTAATAAGAAAACATGCTTCAACAACCACAAAAGCCCAACACATATTGAGAAAATATGTTCAGGTCCTTTAATAGAATATTACACCACCACGTAAGCCAAGAACAGGGCAACAAAATAAATCAAAAGTGCGTCGCATGTTGAACTGATACAAGCCGAGAACAGGACAAAGACATAAAGTACCAGAAGGACACAGGTAGGTAGATATTTCCTCCTTCATCACAGCCTTATGTTACGTAATCCTATCTATGACAGATAAATCAAAATATGAGGGGAAAAAAATACATTCCTCCCCAGCACACAGAAGAAGAGCACAGACAAAGAAACAGGAGGCATGCGAAAGCGCAGAGATAGCCCTCATCTGAGAATCGTGTCTCAGAGTTCAGAGTTGGCAGAGACTTCTGTCAGAGTGCACAGAGGTGTTGTTTAACATTCAAAAGCAGAGGCATAATGTGAACAAAAGATAAGATGATGGACGTCTGATAGACATCCAGCATATTATTTACATTCATCGGTGGAGCCTTGGCTGGTGGCACAAACCTGTTTCCATTCTATGTATGCACACGTGACACCATCATATGCTTTTTAAACTGACTTGAGCAACACTTTGCTTGGTTTACCTGTCAGGTACTTCTTCCCTTTTTACACTTACAATAATGAAGCTCCCACCAAGCAAAGTCTGCTTGGTGGGAGCTTCAGATTGGCAGCAAAAGATCATCATGTGCCTTATCAGTGAACTGCTCGCTGGGCCAGTATGTGATTTCTTGATACCGCAGAGACAAGAAACTAAAA
Source organism: Seriola lalandi dorsalis (assembly GCF_002814215.2). NCBI lineage: Eukaryota > Metazoa > Chordata > Actinopteri > Carangiformes > Carangidae > Seriola > Seriola lalandi. The sequence goes on along the minus strand of NW_019524999.1, from coordinate 767,826 downwards.
ATATCTTGTCGAGTTGTTCAGTTATTTCTTGAAAGGACACATGCTCATTGTAAAAAGTCTTTCAACCAGAACAACCATGTTGGTCACTGTTTTAACCCTCTTGTGAAAACTGTGCTAATCTTTCTTTTATAGAATGTGACTTTACCTGTCACCAGACTGGTAAAAACAAACTGTGAAAGTCTGAAGGGTCGATAGAAATGAAGTGCTCTTTTGTTTTTCTCCCCATCTTTACAATGATAGAGTATACTGTTTGTGTTACAGTATATATGTTACAGAGATGGTCAGAATGACTATTATGGCCTCAATCAAATTATCACACGAACAGTAACACATCAAGCTGTAGGATTTCCAAGGAAGTTGACAGAAATATCTCCAACATTTAAACAAGCCATATTTTTTTCAGTGTTTGAAAAATACATACAGTATGTTTGAAAAGTGAGCACAAACACAAAATATCAGATGATTTTTTTTTTTTTTTTTTTTACAACATTTTTGTCAGAAACAATCTAATCTCAGACATCATTTGGCTCCTCAGGTCATGAGACAACCGATAAATCACTTCCATGCATTAGTGACTTGAGTGAATGAGATGGAGCCAGCTGGAAACAGCAGATTCTCTGGGCCTCATAAAGCCTTTTTTCAAATCATTATGTAATTGTACCCTCCTCGTCTGTGCTGGTGCAGGACTCTGGTGTGTAATTGCCTGCTGAAATGGCCTGTTCCGTATACAGATGAACACCATTTAAGCATGTGAGCAAACCGATCTTGACAGTCCTTACAATGAAAGCTTGGATAGCTTCTGTTGTGTCCTCTCTTATAGGAGCTCATATGTAACGTAGACATTAATGTGCAACAACATTTTTGTAGCAGAAAGCAAATTCAGCTGTGAAACATTTTCATGACGCCAAACATTAATTATCATCGTCTTTGAAGATTACACCTTGTGGATCAGTAAACTGGAGTTTGCAGGTATTTTAATCTCATGTAACCATGTGGCAAGAACATTCATATTTCATATGAGTAAACTGTACTGCAGAATCACACAAAGTCCTGCCTGTAAGCACTGTGCATGCTTTTACTGGATCTATTAAGGAGGGTTGAAATGTATCATGTTTTCTATTTAGAAAGAATGAATTATTATTGTCTCGTTTTCCTTTCCACTGTGGGGGTTGGGCGGGATGTAACACCCTGGAAAATTCACAACCACATATAGGGCCAACTAGCTATAAGGGGATATTTGTGTAATTACTTTTCCTCTGCTGAGGAGCAGAAAGCTTCAGACTCTCCTGGGCAGGGAACTGAGATAATTACATGACGCAGATTCAAGTGGAAGCTGATTGAGTCGATCGTAAAACCGACATATCCCACAGCAACTTGCGAATAAATGTAGTCATTGTTTTAAATGCAAATGAATTAAGACCCCTGATGTTACTGTTGAAGCGTATACAGTATTAACTGCTGCACAATAGCTGTTAATGGAACTGATTACGTGTTGAGGAATACATTAGTATTTTCACAAATTCACTAGAAAGGTGCCACATGTCTCTGCACATTCACAGATGACAATAAACTCCAGGATAATCATGAATAATAACAAATAATTGGTTTCTGTGCAACAGAAAGTATTATTTCCTTCTATGTCTTTGTTTTCATTCACTAACCAACATCAATCCTTTGAGTGGTCTACTAAGGCAGACCGGCTTCACAATCAATACAAGATAAACTCCACTCTCTGTTGGCAGATACGTGGAAACAGAACATGCTCATCTTTCTCATGGTGTTCGCAGAAAACAATTTCCCATAGGGTCATTCTCACTGAGCTTGTGTGAATTCTCACATTTGCAGGGCAAAGGCAAGACAAGGCAAGGCAGAGTGTTTGTTAGTCTAAAATTGTTGGCTGCTGTTGTCCTTGACCAACCTTTATGAATACATTTACAGCATACTGTATACAGCAATGAGATGATGTAAAGATGGTATTTAAACCACTGTAAAAGGAATGCGTTGCCATTTCCTTCCAACAGCACTCTTTGTTAATTGTATTTAGTCGGTTGGGAGCAAACCAACTCATTAAAAAGTATCTTGACTTCATCTGAGACCTCTGAGAAATTGCACTGCACACATTAAAAGACATTAATGTTCACTCCTATTTAGAGGTAGCATCAGGGGTGCAGGTACACTGTTTGGCAGATAAGAAGAAAAATGATGGATGCATCCAAAATGTCCAAGGCGATCACCATTCATTTAAAAGTGTGAAATTAAAGAATATGGCTGGTTTAAAACATACTGTACCTGCAGCTTTTTGTGACCACCTTACACTGCTGCAGGCTTGATGTAAGGCTGTGAAACCACAGCAGATTGTGTGTAGCAGTTGCACAGGCAGCTTCAAATGTGCCAAGATAGCTTTTTCATCTCTTAAAGTCTGGACATGCCCTTCAGTATTCCATTATTTTTCCGCTAATCAGCCTTGTATCCAAAGAGCACCCCTCTCTTAAATTGATGTGACTCGTCACTGCACCAATTATCTTTTTTTTTTTTTTTTTCTCCAAAAATATTTGGCTGCATGCATTTTGGATAGTCTACTTAGCAGAGAGTTTACAGAGTATTTGTAACATTTCACTGATCTTTGTTGAACACCCTAATATTGAACTAATGTTCAACATTGTATATACAAATATTCAACCAACAATTAGTAACACATTTAATGGTAAGTGTTAGTGAAACGGTTGAATTGTTGAATCTCAGCTAATAACCTGTTGAAATGTTACAAATGATGTGTAAACTCTCTGTAAGCAGACTATCCAAATAAGGTGTCACCAGCTTGTGAAATTAGGTCCTGTTGTTAGTACACATTCTGTACTTACAGATCATGAATGCTTTTAATCCAATGATATCGGCAGTAATTGCTCAGTGACACTTTGACAGTTTGTCATGTGCAGACTAAAGTGTTAAACATCACAGATCTACATTCCTGTCCTCACACACTTTAGTGTTCATAAGAGTGGCCTTGAAGTTCCTCGGAAAATTGCTGAGAAAATAATTGCACAACAACAATTTGCCAGTGCATTCATATTCAGGAGGGAAAGTGGAAACGAACTAAAAAGCTTCACATTTCATAGTCCTGGCTGCTAGCTGAGCAACACCATGTACAGTGTATTATAAGATTTACAACAACTGATACCCAACTGGGACCATCATCAGCGTTCAGCTCAGAAACAACTGACTTCATATTACTACAACACACTAATAAATACTCATTTAGTCAATTACAATCAACAAATGGCTCCAGTTGAGGATTTGCATTTTTCTTCTGCATGACCAGAGATCATTTTTAAACAAAGTGGATACAGTTCATGTAAGATATATCAAAGCTATTCTTAACTTAATGTCAGCAATTTACAGTTCCCCCCTTTTTTTATTTACAGGTATTCACAAAAAATCATTTGTCCTTTATTTGGCTTATTTCTTAAAGTTGATGAAAGCAATGACTAAGATAAGAAACTAAAAAAAGAGGATGAAATGCACCACTTCCATATAAGCCGGTTTAGAGTCACCCATTTTCAATGCTTGGGTCTGGGAGATGTTATCAAAACTGAAAACTGGCAAAGAGGGAATTTCTGGCAGCCACTCTGTAGGCAAATGCAAGAGGTGACACGGTCATGCGTACACATGCTGGTTAGGTGACTTTGAATGGAATGTGTTTGAAGCAAAACAAATGCACCCAGAGCAGAACTGGCTGGTTTTCATTAACACTGCAACAGAGACTACTCTTATTTCCCAATGCACAATATCCTTCTGTGTTTTGTAACAACACATCCAAGACAATACTGCATCCATCCTTCTAACCTGTCCTGGGTTCACAGCCACAAGATAGGGATTCCCGTCAAAGGTCAACTTAGCTACTTTGTGGTTTATGAAGGTGGTTGCTTTCTTGGTTCTGCTTGTTAAGAGCATCCAGTGCCGTCTGAGTCTCCTTGCGTTCATCTAAAGAGCAGTTGGACACGGCGTTAGCCACAATGCAGACCTTGCGGAGGAGGATCTCCCTGAAGAGCAGATAGACCCACGGGTCCAGGATCTGGTTGAGGGAGGCCAGGCGGATCGCCGTCAGAAAGAAGTTACAGTCTAAATGGACATCCCGGCCGGAGGCTTGACTGGACGTCACTGTTCTTGAACTACACTCGTGGGAGGACACCTGGGTGGAGATCATCCTCAGCATCAGCACCTGAAGGGAGAGGCAGGCATGAGTTTGTACCAACAGGGGCGTGCCGGATGTCCGTATTATGACTCTGAAACAAGGTCTAAAGAAACTTACACATTACATACAGATGTAATGAGGAGATATTGTATTTTCTTTTGATTAAATGTACCACCAAGAAAACCTTCCAGAAGTCTAGATTCTGTTAGCTGAGAGATAATGATTTTTGCTTTTGTATACACCCTCTTCCAGGAGAGAAAGATAATGTTGACACTCTAAGTACTCACACTCACACTCTGGCATCACTGCTATCACAGTGCTGTGGATTCTATTAATATCCTTGGTAGGACTATTAAATATGTGACTGACAATGCATGACCTCATAGAACACTGAGCAGACCCGCAAACAGGACTCGGCTAAGTGGATTGCTCCTTAATGGCAAATGGCAGCAGCATTTCAAAGGAAACACACATGACAACATTTATCTAACTGGGAACTGTGGTGTGGTTAGGGGCATGGGTAAGAGTAATTTACATTACTATAAAATATATATAAATGAGTACAAGAACTATCTGTTGTGTGCATGAATGAAAAGAAATAAAAACATACCAACAGAGGAGACCAGCATACAAGCAGGACGCACATGATCCCTAACAGTTGAATGACTGTCTCCGTGGTGAGTCGCTCCCACTGTTTTGAAGACTGAGACGTGCCGGACTTTGTTTTACACCGGATAATTAAGCCCCGGATCGTCACTACATTGCAGGAAACTGTTATAAGCAGAGAGAAAATCCCAAGTACAGCGAATGTGATGGAGAAAAACATATTGCCCGGGACTTCTCTGTCTCCCGTGCTGATAAAGCACCATGTGCCCGGCCACTGCTGTTGGTATTTCCCGACCCCTGCAATGGGCAGTAGCGCAAAGAGCAACACAAGAAACAATATGACAGCCAAAGTCTGCTTTGTCACATTCGTCTTCATGTGATTGGAGTACCAGTGGGGATTTGTTATCGCCATGGCCCTTTCAATTGCCATGGCACTGGCCAAGAAGAGAGCGGACAGGCCAAATGTTGTCATGCACACACCGAAAAAAGCGCACAGTTGGCCCGTTGAGTCGATGCGCTCCCAGTTCTGACCAGCTCTGTAAACTGATATTACTATTGGACTTGTCAAAAGCTGTCCAAACAGGTCGGTCAAAGCCAGCGATCCAATGCAGAGCAAGAACGACTTTTTCCTTTTATTTTCCTTCTTTCTGTAAGAGATATACACCAGAATAAGAGCTAATGAGTTGCCCACCATGCCAGTGATCATCATGGTTATAGGGAAACCAACTGATACAAATCCACAACTTGAATTTTTGGTAACATTGTCTTCGCGTATTGTCTTGGAGATGTTAGGGACCAGCATCTCTGCAACAGTAGCTTGAAAGTCCTCTGGAGAATCACAAGTGTCCGTAGTCATCCTTTCGGAGAGGGTCAACCTATATACAGCGAGTAAGCCATGTGAGAGTCCAGCATCCTCTTACGCTCCAAACTGCTCCAACCGAATGCCGTGCGTAAAAGCGCGTTGGATCCTTTACGCGCTGGAGGCGGGACTATTTAGAAAAGCACCCAGAGGAAGCAAACAGCTGAGTCTGCATGTGCTTTAGATCTATTCAATGAACCATAAACCCGATTTCTGCAAACCTTGTAGGATGTCTGCCTTACTGATTATCTTAGTTTATTAACTTCCTCTTCACAAGTAGAGGCTATGACACTTTAGATGAGTGGAACAAGTTCTCAGACGCACCTGCTACGGACTCACATAAGTTAAGATGCCAGGGATGATCATTTAAATCTTGAAGTGAGCACACAGGCGGACTCATCTGATGAGATAGTGGGAAAAAAACAACCTACACTGCGCCTCTTACGGGGGAAAGTACGGACACATGGTCCTTAAGCATCTGAGAGCAGAGCTAGGAGGGGTTATATAAAGGTGGGATGTGTTAAATCATCAGGCTACCTCCGACCGTTGATCATTTGATGGGTTTTCACATTTAAGTATGTAATTAAATTTTTTCAAGCCGACAAACATCTAAGCCAATTCATATGAGGCCTACGTTCAATAATGATTAGGGTTTGCAAGCGTATCCTCTTTTATAAAACACGTTTTGTGTTTTTGCATTCAGTAAAAAATTTGGCTGTTATGAGAAATCATCAGATTATATACATTTCATTTTAACTACCAAAACACAGACAACAGGCTAACTGCGGGGTTGTTCTTTTCTGAGCTGTTTACAACAGCAGTATTTTTAACAAAATGTTGCAGTAACAGAATTGATTTTGCCCAATTTAAATGCAGTGCTTAACATTTTGTACCACACAGCTGTACTATACCATTTATCTATTTGCCTTCTTTATTAACTGAGCATGCCAAGGTATTCAACCTGCCTTCTGTTCGGCACGTGTCTGCAGAAGCAACAAGTGCCACCTGTTGACCAGAATGAGAATGACACCAATTGCCTAAATGTGTGGAGCATGGGTCCATTTTCACCTGTAGCAACTTAGTCTCTGCCAAATTATATAGGACTTTAATATTTAGTTAGAGGTCTGGATGAGACAAAATTTGCCATACGATATTTTATAGTCATTCAGATAGAAAATTAGAAATACAAATAGACACGAGTAACCGTTTCAGATTCGTGATACGGCTCATGTATTGTGAAAACAAAAAAATGACAAAAATGTTTTTTTTTTTTTTTTACACAAAACAAATACAACGAATGTCTCATAAACATGAATCCGCGTTTTAAAACAATATTTAGCTTCTCCTGGTTAACCTATAGTCCAAATTTGACAATTCTAGCCAGTGCATATCTAGATCTGGTCTGACGTGGCCTGGATGCGGGAGAAAAGACAAGTGAACTCAACTGGTTTACTCACTGGGAAAAGGGCTTCATTGGCGAACGCTGACGGATGACGTTACCTAGTAACGTAATATGGGGATATCTAACTATAGCTTACACTATAAACATTAGAACATGCAACACGCTTGATATACCAGGTCTCAAAAGACAATCCTTACCGTGTGAAAATCAAACACAAACAATTAACAAGAAGCAATGTCGAGAGGATTTTATTTACACGTGTACATTTTAAGTTGTTTCACCATTAAAAAGACTGTATTGCCACATTCTACTATAAATCGGGACATATGTTTGTTATTGTTTTTGTTGTTGCACTACTCTGGAGCAGAAAAATCTGACTATTAATTGAAGAAATTAGTTTTCCAAGTGAAAAATGAAGAGGAATAACCGAGTTGTAAATTAGGCCACAATCTTGTAAAGAAAAAAAATTACACCAAAAAATGTAGAACCTACTGCAATTTACTTAAAACAAGCAATATTAAAAAGTAAAATACTTACCTTGAAAACATAAAACAAAATATATATTTACCAAAAAACAAAAAGAAAAAAAACAAACAGGCCAAAATTCAATGCTACATCTCTGGTATTCTAAATTGATGCTTAAGTACTTCACCTTTTATTTTAAAAATGAAGACTGTATTTATAAAAGAAAAAGAAAAAAAACCAAAGACTTTTTAAGACACGATCTCAGATGTTTCATAGGGCCAAAAAGGATTCACAAATCCTTACTTCATTTTACCCAGTTGAGTAGAATAAAATGTACTGTTGTGACGATATGAAGCAGAATGGGTTTAAAACTGGATACAGCCTCTTCACAGTATATCTGATTTCCTTATAGGACCAAACATTTATGTTTATTGGACACCTACAGTTACAGACACTTGTCACAGATTTGGGGTGTGTGGTTTTAAAAGGGTGCATGTAATGACAGGTAACAGCAGAGAGAAGTCACACTGCCGCTCTTTTAAGGGAGATAAGACTTTTGGAGGTTCTGTGAAAATGAACAGCATACTCAATGGATGTGGTTGTTTTCCTTGCAACACAACATGCACTTGTACTAAGGTTCCTTGTCTTGTTTGAAAGGCTGTAATAAAGTTATTTCTTTTTTGAACTGGAGCCAGAATGGGAGGATCCAGAGGACTGCCCACGGCGCCTGAAATCACACAAACACCATGGGAAGAGGAACAAAGTCAGCAGACTCAGCTATTGACATTCACTTATGCATACACGAAATACAAGATCATAAAATATATATAAAGAAAAAAACAACATAACATGAGAAAATGTGAACCTATTTCTGTAAATCTGAAATCCCACAAGCGAGGCAACAGTAAGCTAATAATAATCAGTGCCATTGTGGTATTCCACAGAAACCCAAACCTTTCGGACGAACGTGATCTAGAGCGCCTCCGTTTTCTCCCTCCAGATGAGGACCTGGAGCGACTGCGTTTCTGTCTCCTCTCAGGTGAGGAGGAAGGTGAGCGGGACCTCTTCCGGGGAGAGGAGCCCTTTCCAGACCTGGAGCTGGATCTTTTGGAGGAATAAACCAAGCACCGAGGTCAGTAAGGTCCAGGCAAAAGCTTCACCAGGATGGGTATTTATCAAGCTTCTCTGAATAACAGCACTGACTTATGGTATGGAGAAATTTTACCAAAGATGCTGTAAGGCTAATATTTAGCTTCTTATGAATATACTGACACTAACCGAGCAGGCAAAGCCAACTCCACTGCTGAGAGATGCTTGATGAAGACCCCAGATGCCTTGGTAACATTTAAACTCAATCCAAGACTGCGTTTTATTTTTACTTCGGCCCAATTCTAAACAAACCTATGTCAACAGATTGAAAACCGTCATGGCAGTTTATGAGTTTGCCTCAAGACCAAAATTACTATCAGCAGATTAAGAAAAAGGAATCAGAGTGGGATAAGCACTAACTAGTGATTAGGACTGTTGTGGAGCTTACAGCCCCATACATACACTCTCTAAAGGGAGAGAGTGCATGTCACCTCATTCACCTGGAGTGGGACCTCGAGCGAGATCCAGATCTGGAACTGGATGAGCTTCTAGAGCGGGACCTGAAAGACAAAAAAACAGAACCTTTCCAATATTTTCCACACAAAAACGTTGCTACATACGGGGTTTATGTGTCAATGCACAGGCAAAACATTTAACTGCACTGCACAGTCTTGCTTTACTGTATTGAGAAATAGAGAGATGACTAAAACCTGTAGTCAACAATTCCATTAAGACTGGAGCATGTGAATCAATAGATAACAATTGCGAAAGGAAATCTTGGTGAGCTTTTTATGATAAAAGGCTGCAGCATAAACAATACATTCCTTCCATCTTAAGTCATGGACATTTCAAAACCCAACACAAAAGATGTTATCAAGAGATATCATTCCATCTGCACATCACTGTCTTACAGCACAGAGGGGGAGGGGTTAAGAAGAGGGAAAACAACAAATCATCAGAACAGGACATTTGATGGATGTTGATCAGTAAATCAGAAGGAAGATTGAGCTGATACTGACATTTTGCCCGGAGTTACCCTTGACCTGTACCCTTTTACCTGGACCTCGACCGTGAACTGGAGCTGGAGGAGCGCGAGGATGAGCGGGAACGGGATGATCCCGAGCGGCTGCCCTTTTTCTTAGCTGGCTTGTCATCTTCATCACTGGCGTTGAGGTCATACTTTGACAGGTCTCCGTCGTCTTCATCGTCGTCATCATCATCCTGGAGAGAAGGTGTTTTTAATAATACATACATATTGGCTAGTGTTTTATTTATAACATTTGTTCTTTTGAATTTCCAGCTCCAGCCATTATTCTTACATCCAGTTTGTACTTGGAGAGGTCACCATCTTCATCGTCTTCATCGTCTTCCTCATCATCTTCCTCTTTTGCTACTTCTTTCTTTTCAGTTTCTTTTGAGGAAGATGTGCTGTTGGTCTTCCCACGATACTTTTTCTTTTTCCTACCAAACTGCAATATTAACAAGAGAACATATTCTATAATCAGTAAAAATTACACCTACAAATGCTAACTTGTCTTAAGTGTTTCAATAATCAAACATTTCACTTGATTGATGATTCAGTATCAGTTAGCTCACCTCATCATATTCACCATCAGATTCCTCCCGTTCAATGTATTCTACATTTTCCCTTTCATTGAAACCTCCTCCATAACCTGCGAACATGAGATAAAAAACAAGTCAAGTACTAGTATTCAAAAGCATGAAAAGAATCGACTAATAATATATTTGATGCGTTACCTGTTCTCTCTTCAAGCTTAGCATATTTAGGTGTGTTACACATGTTGCACTCCGACCGCCTTGCCCAGTTCACATTGCCGCATCTTAATGAAAACAAGAAGGGGAAAAAATTGCATCATCTAACCTCTCAGACTTTATATCTGCACCGGTGGAACTGGAAATGTATTCACTTAATGATAATTATAACAAGTACGTGTTTGATGATGACAACCTGTACTGGTATTTACAATATATACATACGTTTTGCACTGCCAGTCATTTGCACTGAAGAGGCCTCTACTCTTCTCAGCCAAGGTTTTCCCAATCTCTGTTCCTCCTGCTTTCATCATCTTTGCCTCTGTGGTTTTCTCTGTGGACACAAAACAATGTTTTATAGTAGAGTTATAGTAAAAGTATTCTGCAAGATATAATAATTTGCAAGAATGACTCACCCCTGCCACATCTGTTACAACTAGTTCTTCTAGCAAAGTTCACGTTTCCACACCTGCAAAAGCACATAAAATAAGGCTTGAGCTTGTTACTTAATCTCTGAGGCACACGCTGAGTGTGCTTCAAGCAACAATCGCCAAATGAGTTGTGTTGGTTTATTTATTTTTCATGTGCCACACCATTAGCTAGCAGTCTTTCATTGGACACGCTGTGTCAAAGGCCTGCGCACTGCCGACTGCAGCTGGCTTGTCTGTCTGGTCACGGTTTAAATGCAGACCATTTGCAACATGATATTGCTGACTCTAGCTTAAAGCAACCCTCATGACAACTTGGCTTCTACAACATAGTAAACACCACCCACAATAGTAAGTGGAGACTATAACCTCAACCCACACAAGATAACGACAGCTAGCTTGCTATCTTGAAAGTCTCCGCACACCGACAACTTACATTGAAACTCCTTGACCCCGAAAATCCCAGACAGGTCCCAACATTAAAATGTACAATTGACATATCGTGTTTATTCTGATGATAGTGTAGCTAAATAGTAGAACATAAGGTAAATGTTAGTTAGTTTACTTTGCTAGTCAACGTTAGCATGAACCAAATGCTAGAAGGCCGAAGCTAACTAATGTTTGACTGTTAGCACGACCGCAAAATTAAACAGACGTCCTCGGCCAAATTGAACCACATGGGACGTAAAATGGGACCTTGTTCTATGCGTGAGGAGCACTTACTTTTTATCAGGACAAATCCAGTCCCCGTCGCTGACTCGAAAACTCTTCCCTGACATTTTTGTGCCTGTTAACACTGAGTGGCTCGCTGGCAGGGTGTGCTCACTGCGTTCAGCTCAGCAACACCGCCTCCCTCCACTGCTGCCTTCAGGGGCTTTTGGTAGCTGTAAACTCTCACCCTGTCTCTGCTCGTAATTTGGACATGAGGTTTGTGACATATTCTGTTCTGTCCACTATTTTACCAGGTAGCCTTTTGATCGACAAAACCACTTTGTACAGTGTAAGAACATACGTATTATTGTCTAGCCTACATAATCTGAACAAATTAGGTTTTATGTAATATTCGATATTCCCGAAAGCGCCTGAATGTAACACTGACAAAGGACAAACCTATTTTCTGTTGAGAAACGTTATACAATGAAAATAAAGTATTATAATCGGGAATTATAATTTCATACAAAGGTAATAGTGTTAAACTTACAGGGTCCCGTCAGTTTTTAAATTTTGTCATCAAAAGTTAACAGTTATTACTGTTATTACTGTAATGCCAATATTACAGTAAACATACCTACAAGATCATAGGCTATAGGCTACAGTTACAATGTGGCTAAATATTTGCTCTTGAATACCACACAGACTTAACATCCCTATAGGTATAGCCTATTATAATTTGTTTGGGCTGAACCACATACTTGAAAAGCAGAGCATTTATTTGCCTATTTATTTATTTTAATTGTTCTTAATGAGTAAACTATATAAAGAAACACAGTTTCATTCCCCTGTATACTGAATATTATATATGGCGAGAATGACAATAAATTCTACCTTGCACAGATCCTTCTATTGTGTATCTTGTGAAAAGAGGAAATGCAGGTTCATAGACTCAGGGGTAAATTGTTAATATTAATAAAATTAAATGTAGCCTTCACTTTGTTGTTTACACTGTTCGACCTATACCTTTAAATACTAAAAGATGAAAGATATTGTAATGGTGAGAGTGGATGTCCAGATGACAGTATTTGAGCTCATGTGTGATTAAAGATCTATTGTAAAAGAAGTTTTGTTGACTCTACCCATGATGTCCCTCTCTCACAAATTCAGAATCCAAATTTAACAGTTTGAAATCCTAAACTGAATTCACTAGTTGTCACTTGTCTTCTTACAATGTCAGTACCACCACCACCACTAGATGGCAGTGAATGTCAACGTTTAACACTGCACATGTTCACAGACCCTCCTGTTTTATTTAGGACTTTGTCATCTGCTCACAGGCTCCCAATGATTTTGCTGGTTCATCTAGATCAGACCTGTGTAAGGTTATGAAAAAAAGTCGCTTCAACTGGGCTCAGAGTGAATGTTCACATGTGCTTCTCTAAATTTCACATGAACATTTTCTGATACAATGTATTTTATAATATTCATTTGAATCATATGAAGCAGGGGTAAATATGATCCAATTTTGATAAATATGTATTACTAGAGTTTTGCAGATTCTGCTCTTTCTTGACTGTCACAAAAAACATACTTACATATATACTTACAATGTGTAGTAATATTTATACATTCATCAAATTCACTGTATATATGAGATCAAGCTTTTAGGACACTTGCTTCAGTACAGTATAAATGAGTTATGTTGTTTCCATATAATTGTTTTGTGTGTTGCTACCAAACATGCACACAAAAATGGGTCACAAAATTAGTTCTAAAATATAAATGTTGATTCTTACAGGTCCTTATGATCTTTGATAGTATTTGTCAAGTGATAGAAAAATGAATTGCTGGTGAACTATCCACTAGTTGGAAGTGTCTGCCAGTAGCATTGATATTAAAAGTCTCGTAAAGCACCAATCTCTCACAGAACAGCTTCAAATGGAGAACAGGGAGAAAGTCCGCTTATGGTTCTCATAAATCAAGTACATGTCTCCCTAACAGATACATGATGATTAAAACTATGTATGATTAAACAATCTTGTTCAGTTCATCTCCATTGTACTCAATTAAATAAACCCATCTTGTCCAAGACATAAGGGACGAGCCTCAGCAATGTCATTTCACTGCTGTCAAAAACAGGCAAAATGGAACAGAAAAGAAAGTAAATGATTCACATCTCATGTGATACTACCAGTGCTGAAATCATCGACGTAAGAAATGTGGAGACAATTTACAAACCTCTATTTGTGCATTACAGGAAAAAAAAAAAAGAAGCTCTAATTATCTGAAGTTCACGTCCTTTAGTCAGCTGACAGCTTGACATTTCACAGGATCCAATCAGTAAATATTATTGCAAGTGATAAATTATAAAAAATATTTTGAAGAAAACTATCAGTCAAATTCGACCTTGCAACAACAGAGCCACTAGGAAGACACGGACACAAAATATTTAATAAATCCAGATGAAAAGATGTTACAACTTTAAATATCAGAGTAGCCAACGTGCAGGAAGTAGCACGCCATATGTTGCTGGGATGTAAATGCCGTTAATGAAGACGAGGCAAAGCCTGCAAGTTGAACTTACTTCTCATGTGATAATACTTAACAACTGTTCCAACTGAAGCAGAGCTTTGGCTGCTCTAGAATTGCCCTTGTCCACCCAATCTGCTGTCGGTCAAAGTCAAAGACCCTTGGAGGTCGCTGTCACAGCTGGTCCGTGACCCTGAGGCCACACCAGTAGCCATTTTGGTGTCTCAACTAGAGTCATTTACTTTCTTTTCTGTTCCTTTTGCCTGCTTGACAGTGGTGAAATGGCGTTGCTGAGGCTTGTCCCTTATGTCTTGGACAAGATGGGTTTATTTAATTGAATACAACAGAGATGAACTGGACAAGATTTTTTAATCATACGTTGTTTTAATCATCATGTATCTGTTAGGGAGACATGTACTTGATTTATGAGCCCCACACAAGGTTTATTAGGACTAGAGGCCAGCAAGGATAATGTATCAGAGGCGAGAGAGGCATGTTTTATTATTCAGCCTCTTGCTGTTAAAGGAAATGACTTTTGGACCTTCATCAGTATAATTCAAAATATTGTACACACAGGCCAGTAGTTTGATATTACACGAAAACAGCCATCTCTTCACACATAGTTTGTTATTTGTTCATGATAAGACATCCTCTCTGTTCGGTTTGAGCTCTGTTCGCTTCATTGAAGTGATTTTTCGAGACGGGAAGCTTGCTCCTTCTCACAGGCAGCACAGGAACCACCTCTACTCACAGGTTCCAGCTGAGGATGTACTTTTTTGTTTGCTTTCAGCATTGAGGAGAGATATGAAGCAAATGAAGCCATGAATAACTAATAAGGAGACACTGCCAAAGCTGTGGTATGTATGTTTGTTTACTGCACAGAGTTGCACTAAAGATTCAGAGAGTAGTCAGGCAATTAAATAACACTTAGGTAAACAGCGTCCAATTACGTGACAGTGGCTTCGCTGGCTGTAATGCTTTTTTAACTTTACTCTGTCCCTTTCTGCCCAATGTACAGCCCACCATCTGATTATGTCCTGGGTCAATAACACTACTAAGAGAGATTTTTCATGGGTGTCAATGAGGCTTTGGCTAGGCTGACACCGTTTTCTAGCCCAGTGGCTGGATACGGTTGAAGGTTCATGCACAGCAGAGTCTCTGACAGGGAAAGGCAGCCATGTATGCAGGTTTGGAAAAACCTGCTGCAAGCTGCCAGGACTTTCCAATACTGACAGATGGCAGGGAGCTGTTTCCGTGAAAAGGGGGTAGGGTGAGGGTGAAGAGTTGGAGGCTGGTGTGTGCTGGTGCACTCCACCCTCCGCTCTTATCTCAATATCATGATTCAGCATTAATCAGGGGAGTAACATGTATTTCCCATGCGCCAAACAAACATCAAGTGTGGGGCTGTTTGTTGGATGTAATTTGACACTCTGCTCTTATGGGGCATGTCTGCAAGTACGGAGAGGCGGTCCTGTGTTCACACTTTACAGGCGATAGGTGAACTGTGAGGTGCCAGCGAACCCCATCAGAATTATATAACGCAGACTACTGCACAGTGAAACAGCTCGAGCTGGAAGATGTGCCGCTGCATTGTGCCGTATCTCCTGTCCTCTCAGCCGGTCCTTATCACTAAAGCACATTCATTTTGGGAGCCAGAGAGCATGCATTTTACAGTCCAGTCTCACTACTTCTTGTAAAAGTAATCGACAAAGCATGATATGATGTGTAAAATTTGAAATTAATAAATCTGTTTAGCAGTAATAAACTGCAAGATGGAGCGAGTTCCACTGGCTCATCAGTTTTGATTGTGTCAGTGCGTTAAAGCATTTTTATGTTAAGTATTCATCTACTGGTGCTTATTTTTGGAAGCCATTTATATTGATATACTTCTCTGAACTGTTTCCAATTTCATTTTTATCCGTTTTTTAGTCACCACAGTGATAATTCTTATGATCCAAAGTTCAGGAAAGATCCCTCTATGAAGAAAAAGCACTATTCCAAAACCATGCTCTTTTAGCAGAGGCATGTTTTTGAGTAGAGACAATCATAATGCCTTGAGCTTGCAGGTGATCTTGAGCATTCCTCACTGACAATATCAATGTGTCGAGTCCGGCAGATCTAGACAGGCCAGAGAATTGGAGGAGTGATGTTAGCTCCAAGTCTGAGACCAGACATTGTTCCTAAAATGGAATCAGAGAATTCCACAGATAAAGTGTTTACAGGGCAAGAGGTGAGCTCACTTAATGATGCCCTGATGTGTGTCAGTACAAAATGCAATATCTAAACCCCTGCTTACATTAAGACAAAGCCAGCGGGATGTTCTCCAGTGTCATTTCTCAAATGGTTTTGTCAGGTCTGTCGAGCGGACTCCTGTTTAATTGCTGTGTATAACTTTTGGGGACCACTTGCAAAGGAAAGAAATCAATGTTCTTTCGAGCTCCAACCCGAGGCAGAATAAACTGAGTATCACACAAAGTCTCTGAGTGACTAAAACATTAACTGGAAAAAAAAGAAGAAGCTCAATTAAACAGAGTACTAGTTCTATCTTAATTATAGCTTCTCTTTTTGTGCCAAAGCTATTTACGTTCATTCCATAATAATAGAACAGCCAAGATGGATCAGCCTTTAATCAATTATCAAACACAATTCATGAAAACATCTTTACAATTTTATATTTCTTGATGCATTTGATAACATTTCACACACCACATGGTGGTTTTGTTTTTGGGATGTTGTATATTCTTGTGGCAGAGGAGACAAAATGTGAAAATGAGATAGGTAGAGTGAGGGGAAGCTGACAGATGGACTAAGAAAAAGGAAGAGGAGATGAGTTCACAGTAAACAATACTCAGACTGTAATTAAGTGACCTGACTTCAGTTAGAAACATTATGTGAGGAAAATTGTTTTTGTGATTTGATGCACTCAACCGTGTATTTGATCCCACAATTCTTCTCCCGTTAACCCCCCCCCCTCCCCTTTTCTTTATTCACTTCAAATTTCACGTCACACTGCAGAGCTGACAGTTACTGAAGAGGTAATCTCATTGCCATATAACAATGGCTAATGCAGGAAAATAGGAAGCAGTTTCAGCGCAGCTTTGGCCTATGCATCATCTGGCTCTGCTCTTGGCAGTGACATAGTCCTGGCACTGGGCTGATTAATGTGATAGGTGGAATTTGTCTCGTTATGTTGACACCGGCTAATAAATGCCTTGTAAACAGCCAGTCACAGCTGTTAATGCATCATCATAATCCAGGATTAGGAGGTGCCAGGCATGGCCAATAAATGCAATTAGGCACTGACAAAATTAATTCGCCCATACTCTGACTTTCCTGCGCCCTGTCCATTCTGAGGGAAACTCAAGTGTGCCGTGTGATTCTTCACAGGGTCGCAGGGGGATAAGCACGCTGAAAATCTCCTCATTAAATAAAGAATATCTCACTCAATTTGTGTTCACTACAATGCATAATTTGTGGAATATCAACTCCGAGTGAGATTGAAATGAAAACAAATATCCCTGCTTTGCTCCTCTAATCCATCTGGAATCATGGAATTATCAACAAGGGAGTCGGCTTCAAAGGGAGAAATCGAAGGAGAAAACCGTATCCTGAGTCAATATAAGTGTGAAAATGTTATCAAGCTGAAACTCATCATGCAAATGCTGTATTTTATCGTTATATCCCACCTTTTCTCAGAAGAGACACAAGATTGGTGACTTTTAAATGTGACTGGTCGTTAGAGAGGTCACCAAGACAGCCATTAACTTCCTGTCACTCTTCTCCGTCATGCCTCATTGGGGAAAGTTGTGATGCATTCCTTCACGTTTTTACTCACCTCGCTTATTTTTAGCAGCTGGGACTTTGGTCGGATGTTTTTCTTTTTAAAAGACACCCCACACACCTCCTGCACCCACCCAGCCCGTCCTATTACCGGAGTGATGGTCAATTGAGATGATCAATTTGCATAATGGAGCATTAAATTGGGCCCATCACACCAACCTCTAAGCAGCTTGCTCCCATGGAGGGCTCACTGAGAATGGCAATTGCTCTTGAAGGGGTGACATGTATCCTCCTTGCTGGAGAATCCTTTCACCATGCAGGCTGAAGCATTTGGCTGGTAGATATAGCAGCAGTCACTGAATAATGCAGGCTCTTATTCATGAGTAATCTGTTGCTGGATGGAGAAGTTCATGCTAAAGGAAGACCTGAGTCAAATAATGAGAGACAATGTTAAAATGATGAGCAGAATTAACACTCAGATTGAGATTTTAAACTCATCTGTTCTTTTGGTTTACCCGACCTATCTTTCCAGAAAAGAAAAAGAAACCAGAGCACTCATACACCAAACTCAATATTACTCTGTTTAAAAAAGAAAAGAGAATTTCTCAAAGTGTCAAAACTAATTCAATCCTCCATCCTCATCCATTTCCATTAGATTAACAATTTGCTTTGATCGTAATTTCCCCCCTCATAGTGACCAGTGGTTATTTCTTGGACACAGAGCAGATCATTTTGATTAACACCCACCAAGGAAATCTAAGACGGTTATCTTAGGCAGATTAGTTGAGCTTTTTAGAAGTAAGTCAGTGCCTAAGGACCTGTGACAAATTGCATCCAAGGAGCTGCTTGGATCTGAGGCCGGCGGGCTGTGATTGATATGTGTGCCGTGTGAGTGGCAGGGAGGAATGAGATAGAGCCATCGTGGCCTTCTCCACCATGTTGCCTTTGTTTGAAGGGTTTTCTCTAGGGAGACCGCTGTCCATGGCAGAGGCTCCTTGGTGTGCAGGTTTTGTTAACTGGCTATTTGTAAGTGCCCATTTGGCACGGTGAGATTTGGAGGCTGGCAGCTAAAGCAAATTTCATGGAACTGAGTGCACCACTAAGATGGACTCAGATGTTTACGCAGCCTTGTACATATTTCACAAAATTTTCTACATTGATTTGATATGTAAAGATCTTTTTTACTACATTTGCTACAATGTTAATGCAATTGCTCTCCATGAGGAGGGCACTGGTCATACAAGTGATTTGCTCATGTCATGAATATTAACTGAAAAACTTTGATTCCCATGAGAGAATGCTACCTTTTCCTGCCACAGGCAGCCTGCTGGGCTGCTGGCAGCCTATCAGCCATGGCCTGACAGGTGATTGACATTAAAGAACTAAGGGATTCGGAGGTAGTTGTGAGGCGATGGCTTCTTTTTATGAAGCGTTAGTCAGATATTTTTGTGACATTGCTATTGGATGAAAGGGGTCTGTGGAGTGTAATTTGGCAGTTTGACGAGGAGCTTGATATTCTCATAGCAGCCAAACTGAAGGCAGGTTAATTAAAAATATTTACAAATAAATTGCTCTCCTAAGCGAGATATTGAGTTTCTGGAAAGAGTCGACCTTTGATTGACACTAAATGATTGAAAGGGCTAAATGAAAACATAATATGGGAGGTTTTTGAGCGCAGTAGTTGATGAAAGTATTACACATTTGCTTGATTAAACAACAGGTCCCCAGTATTTTAAACTGTTAAATATAAACTTGAGAGAATTCTCATGGTTGTCAGATTTACATTATCTGGCAGAGCAAAGTTGGATCACATCACACCTCTTTCAGTCATTTTGCTATAAAATGATCATGTTCACAGATAATATGAATCGGAATGACTGTGCATGTGCATATTTTTGCATGTGGTTGTTTGGACTGGAGGTATGTGTGTGTGCAAATGCGCCTTGCTTCAAATCTGCCCATATGCATCTCTGTGGGTGAGCGGGCAAGCTTGTCTGGATCCGTCTTGCCTACATGAGTCTGTGTTTAGAGCCTCACACCACTTGGTTGGTGGGGGGATTAATTGGTAAGGCTCTGCATGCATGAGTGCGATCTAATTTACCACCATCAGTTGATACACAATGGTAAAGGTCCCTAAACAGGCAGCGATGAAATACATCTGAAGGTCTCATTCTCGTTCACTGTCTGGTCTGGTTAGTACAAGTGCAACCTGGCGCCTCTACTCAAGGCTATCACTGAGGCCAGAGCAAAAAACATCTTGCTATCTGACTGGAATCTAACAGTTTCTTCATTCCATTTTAAATGTCACGGCCGAAAGACAACATGGCTGAGTATTTGCTCCTCTACGCTCCAGATCCATACCATTAGCATAAATGGAGAATCAATTATTTCAGCCCTGATGGAGCTGATTATGCACAGACAATAAAGGCAGAAGGAAGGAGTCATAATTACAAGATGACCTATGTCGCCTTTCCAACATCACCAGTGTCCCAGCACCATGTTGGTATTTCATGGGTGAGCCGGTAATTACCTGCTAAGAACTGCTGAAAAGTGGGAAAGCAGATTGGCTCCCTTTGCACATCTCTTTGAATGCAACACACTTGCACTGAAACATGGACAAACTCTAACTGCCACAACCATGCCCCTACACCCACTCACATCCTCTCCTCTCAACACACAGAAGAGACACACTCATCAGATGCATACACAGCAAAAATGTTGACTCTTCATTTCACATTAGACGTCAAATTTAACCGGTGTGTCAGACTCTTGGTGCTGCTGCCCATTTGATGATAATATCCAGTGTAGCGCTCGGTGGGCTGAGGAATACAATTCAAATGGCTCTATCTCCCGAGGCAGAGGTGCTGTGATGTGCCAGCCACTCAGCAGCACGGCCCACAACCAGCTACTGCACAGAAGTGGGGCTTACCACTTCCATGTCATGCCTGTCAGAATGAGAGAGGGGGTAACAGGGAGGCAGATAGAGCGAGCAAGGGCGATATCTGTGAAAAAGAAAGAGGAGGAGAGGGAGGGGGAGGGTTTGTGGGGACAAGCTACAAGGTTTATCTCTGGTGCAGCTGCTGAATAAAAACCTCCAGCTCATTAAATCATCTCTGCTGGATGCCAGAGGAAATGTCACAGAGGTAATATTAAGAGCCACAAATGACTATTTGCTAAATGGGAATTGTGCCCACATCTTTTATACTGATCAGGACAAGAACCACCCTCTGAGCCATTAACCCTTTCACTAAAATCAGCGCCCAGTGCCATCCAACATTTATGAATCAGTGATTTCAAATGAACCGCTGAGAATTTCGAGCAGGATCATACTTTTTGGTTTGACTTCAGGAGACCCACAGCGTGCTGGAGTCATAGTGGGAAAACCATGGGGAAGCCCACAGAATTGCATCTCAGTGATATTAGCAAATGTGTTGCAAGATGTTATGAATTATTTACATCGCTGGAAACACAGCATCCTCTTATGAGGACGACTTTAAAGGCTCTCCTCTTCCTACCCTCCTAATAATGTTGACTATATTAGTGCGAGCAAGCAGCATGCAAGTATGTATCAGTCAGAGCAAGAATCAGTGCGAGATCAGACACCACTTCATCATTTCTACTCTGCCATCCCACAGCTTGCTTTGAAGTGCCTGGCTGCAAAGAATAATGAGGATGCAAGGTCATTTGGGATGACTTGGGTACCAGCCCACACACACACACACACACACACACACACACACTCACACACACACACACATGCACATGCACATGCACACTGTGAACAGACCGAAACACCTATGAATTCACCACAGAAGATTGGGAGAAATGGTTAGAGGAGGACTGAGGAGAAGAAAGCCTGAGGAAGTCAGAGTAAAGGAAAGTTAGATATGATACAGAGACAGACTGATTACTTGGAATGCAATGAAAACATGGTGATCAGCTAACAGCTGTTAATGACTCTCAAATGAAACTTTGAATCCTTAAGCATGAATTGGGTCACTGTATGGATGCTGGTGGAGCAAATAAAAAAATCCAAATGGTAGAAGAAGCGCAAAATGAAGGTGGCATGGCTGTTTTTTTGATGGACATGAAAATAAATACAGCTTAATGGTGCACCGTCCAATTGTTGGTTTTGTTGAATTGAATTTTCTTCTAGCAGCTCTCCAAACCCCCAAAATTCTTTGCAAATCATGCCACATTGCTGCCACCTTTCAAGACAGCCGGGCACAATTGTGTCTGGCAGATGTCAAGGCATCCTGGCAAAGCAACAGAAATCTGGGACAGTTGGACTCCGGCAACAAACAGACGGGACATCTCCTAAATCCATGCCACCACAAGAGGACACTGTTGATGTGTTGGCCCAAGGAGCCCCTTGTTTATTAATATTGATGTCCCCACCTTTTTTATAATTTCAAACTACTTGAGTTTAACATAACACGTTTTAGATGAAAAGGTAAGTGGGAATATGTTTTCATCATCATTGGTAAATTGGGTTATTAAATAGTTGAGAGGCCTCTTATTTCATACTCTATCTGAGAGCGGGTGTGTGCGTGGAATATAGTGAGGGGCTACATGGCTAGCTATTTCACTCTCTAATAACCTCTGTTGAAATGAGAGTTTTGGGGATTGAGATAACAGCCGATTATCACTCTGTGTTATTGTGATAAGCATGCAAAGAAAACTACACAGAGACACAGGGCATAGCCAATTATGAATATGAAAACCTATTCATTGAGTCAAGCCTCATTCTTTTCAGACTGTAACAGCCTGACACAATAGATATCCTCTGCTGATTCCCAAATGACTTCCTGTCATGTTGATACAGATACAGGTTTAGCTGAAGTCCATGGGTGTGGTGAATCATAAATATTGATGCCTAATCACTCAGCAAACAACATTAGGCTACAGTGCGTTGTTCTCTCATTCCCATAAACATCCGCATTCATATTGAATCATGCTGCATGAATGTCCATGAGGGTGTATAATTATCGATGTGACTGAAAAGAAAAGTACAGACAGTTTCTTTCACTTATATATGCAGACACCTTGTCTCACTGTGTCACAAACTGTCAGATTGTCAGTTTGGTGTATTTCATGAAAATAATGAGCAACAGCTCTTTATTCCCTGTATAAATATCCTATCATAACTGAAGCATTAATGGATGTCTTTGGTTGCGGCGACCTATTAGTGTGGACACCCAAATACAGAGTCAGTTATACTGAGACAGGAACAAGTTTGTGTGGGTGTTTTTGAGTGTAGGGAATTAGCAGGAACACAAATACAAGAAGTACATCAATGTTTGCTAAAATGTCTTCTATTGCATATGATGTACAAAGCACAATAAGGCAAAACAATCACTAGAAAAGTACTAGAGCGCTAAAGTTAAAACATTTGCACTTGAACCAGGGAACTCTTTCCCCTCCTGCCTGAGGGGAAAGTTTCAAATTCACACTGTTTTGTGCAGTCTAGTATAGAACTAGTCTTGTGGAGGACCTGCTGGTCAAAGACAACCGTCAGGGGGTCTGTGGGATGCCTATCACCTTACCAGCCACCTTCACAATAAGGCACATGTGATTTCTATTCCTGATGTTCAAGTTACCATACCAGGCAATAGAGAAAGTAAGAACAGATTGTGTAAAAGACATCATCTTTCTGTCTGCATTAAAAACATTTAATTTCCTCAGGAAGTACAAACGCTGCTACAGAATTAGCATCAAATTTCAAAATTCCAAAGATATTTATAATGTTCAACTAATTCAATGCCACTTCCCTTGATGAAGGTTTGAGATGGTGCGTGGGATGAATTCCTTCTAAAATGAATGGCCATATATTTGGTGGCATTTAAGAACAAAACAGCTGTGTTCCAATTCAACATATTCATTATATGCAAAAGCCTACTGTGCAAACTTTTTAGGCATTTAAGATGTTAAGATAATTATCCATCATGCGAAGCCATGAGGGGGGCGCCTGATTGGTTCCAAATTCATTCTGCTGCATGAAAATAACCCCAAACACACAGCTAGAGTCATAAAGAACTATCTTCAGAGACAAGAACAAGGAGTCCTGCAACAGATGGTCTGGCCCCCACAGAGCCCTGATCTCAGCATTACGGAGTCAGTCTGTGATTACATGAAGAGACAGAGGACACTGAGACAGCCTGAATCCACAGAGGAACTGTGGCCGGTTCTCCAAAAACCTACCTGCCAAACACCTTGAAAAACTGTGCACAAGTATAGGAGAGCTGGTGCTGTCTCAGAGGCAAACTATTGATTTGATTTAGTTTTTTTCTGTTTACCGCATTTTGTATTAAGTGAATTGATAAATAAAAACTATTCATGGCATTATTTTTGAAAGCATCTTCACTTTTAGTTAGTGGTACTATATGTAAGCATACTATTATGGCATATTACTAGGCATTCTGCTAGTATATTACAAAGTAGTTAGTATATGACAAATTGATGTACTTTACTCTTTTGTACAAAAGGACATCCATCAGCATCCTTGAATCAACCTACCACTTTGGAATATCACCAGCCAGCTGAAGTCTCTGCCTGGTGGTGTCACCATGACGACAAAACTTTATAAAGTCACTGCACTCAGCCAAGCATATAACCCAAATAAAACAGACAAGATATAACATGTTAATTAGTGAGTTTTATATGTTCTGGTAGGTGAATTTTGTTACCTTCGGACAAAGCCAGGCAAGCTGTTTCTCGTTCTCTTTGTGCTAAGCGAAGCTAACTGGCTGCTGGCTACAGCTGCATATTTTACTGACGGATAAAAGAGAGGTATCGATTTTCTGATTTAACTCTCTGCGAGAAAGTGAATAAGTGTATTCAAATCACAAAGAACCAAATGTGAAAAAAAACAACCCTGCAACTGCAGCTGACTAACTGGAAGGATAAAAGTCTACATAGCAGCCAAAATAAAAGTACTTTTACTTCTGGGGTGGAGGCGCAATGTGGTTTGAAGGCCGGGCATCGATGTGTCCAGCTCTCATTGGATACCTGATAAGAATTGGCCTTCATACATACTCGAACCCTGTGTAGAAACAGTGGGTTCTTATTTGTAGTGGAACACACAAATTAATAGAACACACAAATAAGCACCTATTTACATTCCCATTAACTTCCATTTAAAACAGACAGAAATCTGAGCAGAGTGGACTTCTACAATTATACCACCACAATGGTTACCAACCCAATCAAGATGCTGTGCTTTCTCCCTGCATTTCCATCAGCTCCCACTAACATGAATGTCGATCCTGAAATTAAACGTCGGGATTGAATAGATATCTATCGCAATCTCCACTGTGGTAAAATAGAGGAATGTGTTACACTGCTGCTCTCTAACCTCTGTATAATGCCTCCAATCCACTCTCCATCCGCGCCCCCTGCTTCTTTTCTCTCCATCATAGAGCAGGTTCCCAGAAATGCATGCTGACCCTGAGTGCCTCCTCAGTATGCAGGAGATGTCGGTGTGTGTGTGTGTGTGTGTGTGTGTGTGTGTGTGTGTGTGTGAGAGAGAGAGAGAGAGAGAGAGAGAGAGAGAGAGAGAGAGAGAGAGAGAGAGAGAGAGAGAGAGAGAGAGAGAGAGAGAGACAGAGAGAGACAGAGAGACAGAGAGAGAGTCAGTGTTCTGGGTGGTAAAGCACAGCACGTGTTGGTTTGTTAAAAATCTTTCTGCAGGCCGATTCATGACAGTGATATTTTTAAGATGAAGCTGCTGAAAGCTGATATTTGCGCTTTTGTTAAACACATCTAAATTTGACATTTCAGGGTTTTTTCATCTTATTTGCAAGAAAAAGATGAGACCAACACAGTGTCACTTGAACTGGTTACAACACTGATGTCCTTTGTTGAGCGAACAGAAATCCTGTCCCTCATTAGGCTCATAGACTGTATATTAATCTATGGGCTTTCCCTAGGGACAATTAAACATTAAACTTTGCCAGTGCTTCCTTCAGAAATGTTCGAAGCAGATAAGCTGAATGTTAAATTCTTGATAAAAGATCAGTATCAATGTTTTTTGTTTTTTTTAACTCTTCCTTCTTTTTCTAAATGATTTCTTATTTAGCCATAAATATTAAATGT
Organism: Seriola lalandi dorsalis; assembly: GCF_002814215.2. Lineage (NCBI taxonomy): Eukaryota > Metazoa > Chordata > Actinopteri > Carangiformes > Carangidae > Seriola > Seriola lalandi. Next base: position 741,955 of record NW_019524999.1, on the reverse strand, counting down.
TATAGAGAAATACTCATTAAATCACACCCTCACCTCAGCCACGTCAACAGCGCAGGTTTTTCATTCAGCTGTATTGGTTGAACCCATCATATTGTATTGTCCTATGTTTGTGTGCATGCATGTGATGAGCATGAGATGTCTGAGTATTAGTATAGAGTATGCGTTTTTTCCTGTGGCTGATCATATTGTGTGTGTGAGTTTGAGTACTTGTGCATGTGTGTGTGTGTGTGTGCGTGTGTGTATGTGTGTGTGCGTGCGTGCGTGTGTGTGTGTGAGTGTGTGTGTATGTGTGTGTGTGTAGCAGCGCAGAGCAACTGACAGGGCTGTCAACTTGGCCCGGGCCCAGGAAGCCACATCCAAACATTCACAGCTGTTGCGACTGTCCTCTGTGGCAATCCTGACACACTTTCACTCTGAAATACCCACTCACAAGTAATTCTGATTCCATTATGGGCTAACTCCATATCATGTTGGTTATACGGGGGAAGAGCAGGAAATGTTAGAGAGTATTGGCTCCTCACATCTCCGCTTCATTACAATGCCTTTGATGAGTTCATCACGTCAGGGCTGGCTAATGAGTTTGAAAGGCGAGTGTCTGCTTTGCTCAGGGCTTGCTGACAGCAATAAAAGCCTGTGAGCCCTCTGCAGTGATGCTTTAGATGTAGAGTGGCCTTGTCAGGGACTGACAGCTCCACACGACAGAAAAGCCACGCTGAATGCACTCTTTGTTATGAACTAATCAATCTGAAACCGATCAATAACTTAGCTTCAGTCATTTTGGTTGGTCTGATGGCTCTCTCCTACCCTTCTCCTTGGTCCTGTGTGTGTTTTGGGATGCAACATTTATATGCCTAAGTGTCTCTTTTTTCATGCAACTTGCTCTTTGTGTCTTTGTTTTTGCCCATCTTTTGTGAGATCTTTCTGCCTGCTGTTGTTTTTCATGATCGGGTGATTTTGCAGTGCATGACTTCCATATTTATTGGCCATCAAATTTGCCATGTAGCAAAATTTACACGACTATCAACTAGAGATGGTTCTGACTTTATTGTTAAGGATGTCAGTCTTGACAGGGAGGTCGATGTAAGTCCAGAGAGCTGGTTATGTCACTTTGACACATTTCAATCTGGGGCACTTGATTACAGTATATCAAGCAATCCCCATGGAAATAATCTGGGATTATCCTGTTGCCATGCTTATCCTCCACATCTCTGAAATGGATTTCCCCAAGACATCAACAAACACATGGCCACAGACTGTATAGACTGCATCATCTCTCATCTGTGATGCCATTTTTGTCCATATGTGAGAGTGAGATCTCAGAGGGATGGTTTATGCCAGTATGGCCCCTGATGATTTTCTCTGTCTTTCATGACCAGAGGCAATGGGCAGTGGCGCTGCGCCAGTCACCATGGCATATCATTATGTCCATGTGTGAGACCTCAGAGGGTTGTCTGCCAAAGGGCACACACTGTGGGTAGTGGGTATCTTAATCACAAAGCCTAAACACAAATTCAACTTCTGCCAGCCTCGCTCAGACACTAGACCATGCCAGACGTTGCCAGTCAGTACCTCTGTTGCTAGGCAGAGCTCAGAGGGGTGTGCAGCACCCTTGTGCTTTGTTGGCATTGACTTCACTTCTTCATTGTTTGGGGCTCCACAGACCCCACTGGTGTATGTGATAATAATATTTACAAAAACCAACCAATTTATTTCATTCAAATTTTTCAGATTTTTTTTTTTTCATCTAATCTTATTAAAATACAATTTGTTTAAAAATATAAATCTTCCCTTTGCTACACACTGGGTTTGCACATTCAGTGAGGTTGACAAAATAAATAAAGGACTATAAAGCATTTACACCAAACAGGGAAATATTTCCCTTTTTCTAAGTTACATTGAGTTGAATTATTTTATTGCCATTACTATAGACCAGTGGTTCCCAACCTGTGGGGCCACGAAGGTATTGCAAGTGGGCAAAGGATTAAAAGGAAAGAGAGTCAAGGGACAAATCGACAAGCAATCTCTCTCCTCATCAAACAGCTGAGCTTCCCCTGCTTTCAGTTCAGCCCTGAATTTTGAATCATTTTAAAATAAAAACTGCTCTGAGAAGGCATCATTTAGCCACCATATTTCAGATGTATCCCACCAACATTTTTTCAGTTTTTCAAGTGGAAAAGTTTGTGAACCACTGCTATAGACTATTAATATAACCGTCATATATAAGAACATACTGAAATACACAAATTACCGTAAGGTAAGTGGTTTGCAGTTCAGAAGTCATTGCACAGTATATATTTCTACACCACTCATGTTTGAAGTCAGTTAGACCCCAGAGACTCCCTCTGAGACTTCTCTTATGAACAAACTGTTAGGAAAAAAATGAAACAATAACTGAAATCCAAATACACCCTTTGGGGCTTTTTTGGGGGTCGGTGATTAATGCTGTGAGAAAATATTGTTAAAATCAATCATAGGGGTTTCATGGTGATAAAACAAGTATGTTTTTTGATTTATTGAAAGGGGGCAGAGTCTCCAGGACCCAAAACTGAACATCAGAGTTAATGGACTGAAACTGCTCCAATACACAGCACCTGATTGTGTATGTCTTCGTGACACAGTATGTGTTTGTGTGCATGACAGTATGTATCAGCAGAGAATTACAGAGGAGCAATAATGTGGAATTAGAGTTGAGTAGTTTGTGATGAATACATATAACGAAATGCAAATTTGATCAAGTATAGTGCGGTGGGGTGTTAAGTGTGAAGCTGCCACTGCTTGAGGGATTCCTGTACCTCACACAGTCTGTGATTTACAAGAAAAAATGCTCTGACTCTGAGCTGTGTGAAAATCACATTCAATATATACTAGTTACACTCCACAGAGACTCAAAGGGTTTAAATACGCCCTGGAAATGTTTGCAATTTTCCAATGGCCAATTCTTAATAGAGGTGATTAAAACTATTGTTAACCAATCGAACCTATCTATCTATCTATCTATCTATCTGTATACATTCTGAGCAGGAAATTGTGTCTTTAAATATCAAACAGAAAGCCTAAACCTTTCCATGGCATGGTAGGAACAAACAGACGGGCCGACTGTTTGCACTGCCCATTGAATGACAAATCAGAGTCAAGTGACCAGTGGGAACAGATGGATCGGGTTTAGAGGGGGCCCTGATGAACTCTCACACTGTCTCCGTCCCTCACGGTGTTACATTGTCCCGGCAGTCCCGTGGCGTTTGATCAATGTGCGTCATCGCTTCCACGTGGAGTAAGTGGATCCAAGTCCTCCCGATTCCCTACAATACTAAATGCATGACCTGTATTGGTTCTGTCAGAGTGATTGGTATTGTCTGCTGCCTGTCACGAACCCGTTTGTGATCGGCCTTTTACAATCATGCTGAGCGTATCAGCGTATCTCTGCCTGACACAGATGAGCTCTGGAGCCTGGCCCAGGTAGTGGATGATGTAGGCTAGCCACAGGCCATTGATGAGCAGCCCTTACTCCCAGCTCCCCTCCTCCCATGCTTTCCATTTTTCTCTCCCTCCCTCTCTTCTGCACACTCCTCCCTCCAAGTCTCCTAGGCATGCTGCACCTGTCCCTGCACCAAAAATACCCAGGGATGCCAGCAACCCAGCAATCTGTCACCTCCAGGGCCTCACTGACATTTTTAATCAGAAAGTGATAGGATCACAGGTATAGACGATATTTACCCCCTTAGCAAACGCACTCCCCATACTCAAGGCTTACCTAGGAGTCATTGTTGTGAGAGTGGTACACACCAGTTTTTGAGAGAGGCAACAAAAACAGAAGCTGTGTCTCCAACTGAAAGCTTTTTGTCTCTGCACTGTTCATGAAGTAGACCCAGCTCTGTGGTTAGCAAGACAGAAATACATCAAAGGGTACATGTGATGGAGTCCAATTATTGGAGTGTTGGGATTAGAGGCCAATATGTAAAACACACTTTGCACTTTCCCACCCTTTCATGCTTTCTTAGTCTCACACCAAGGGGTATAATGATTTCCCCACAGCAAAAAAAAAGAAAGAAAGGCTGTTAATGGGTAGTGTTGTGAATGCAATACAAAAACACAGGGTATTAGTACATTTAATAAAGATAGTAGATTTTATGCTTAATCAGGCTCCAACATTGTTAGTGTGAGTAACAAAGACTGAATTGGAAAGGCTGATGAGGAATGTTTTCTTCATACCTAACATACTGTATCTACCTGTGCCAAGAAGTTTGTTACATCCCATTGGCAGTTTTTAAAAATGTGTGCTGAAGGCAAATTTCCCTGGCCCTCACTATAGAACATTTCTCCTGTATCATGGGATGCTGCAGCCTCGGGAAAAATAACAAAGAATCTCTTGAGCAGGGTGTTCTAAATAAATCCCAAATGGAAAATACATTTTGTTTTTTTTCTGTTTTTTTCTACCTCAGCAATGTTAATGGATAATTAATGCTGGAGTGAACAGGAGAAATTTCCTATATAGTCACTGTCAGGACCCTGCTGAGGAGAAGACTCACACACAGGCAGATGTTACCCTTAGGCGAGTGATCTACAAAAGGATTTTTCTCTCCTCCCCCATCTCATCATGGACAATAGGAGGAAAATTTATAAAAAACATCTCCAGATCTGTAAGAGGAACAGTGTGCACCTTCATTAGTGCAGCTGTGGGCTGTTGAGGCAGGCAGGTGAACAGGGCAAGTAATCAAATAAGAAGTTCAAAAATCCACCAACCCCGCCAGAGAGATAAGCTGCACTCCTCAGTCGAACTTAGCTGCTGTATAATTAAGGGTTATGAAGTGACTCTCATCTCACTATTTTTTGTTGCTCTTTGTTGGAAGCAGCCTATATAGTCTGCTGTGGCTGTGTCCCATTTCCCAGATAAAAAATGCCTTGGTAAGGGAATGGCTGCCATCCCCTCCATGGTTGAATAATGGTGTGATGCCCTTGCTGCACAGCCCCTTGGGGATTATGTTTCAACAGTAACCTGCCAGAGTAAAGGTTGTGGCAGTAATTAAAACCAAATATTTAAGAGTTGGCCAGCAGTCCGACGCTGAATTTTCAGATCAATGTGGGCCAGGCCCAAGGACCTTGTTGCCTGCCCAGGGCTCTGCATGCCCCACAGAGAAAGTCAAACAGATTGAGTCAGCTCAGCTACTGGCTAACTCACTGAGCTGTAAGGCTGTATGCCTGCTGGGACCTCTTGTTACAGAGCTGGAAATTCTTTTTCTCAATGTTTACTAAGGAGAGGAATGGGATGCACTGCTGACAGCTCTGAGCACTGGACATGTTCAGTGTGAGCATTCTGCTTCAAATGGGTTCTTCCCAGCAGCAGCAGCAGCAGAATGGATCTTGTGAATCTCTTCAAATACTGGCTAAATACTACTCCTGTTGCACCTGGCCCAAAAGCTAAATGCTTGAAAGAAAGATTTTAACACTGACCCCACCTAAATAACTCTCATGCATACTAGACAAAACTGATGGCAGATGGTGCAAAACAAAATAAGTGATTTTATTTAACCAGATACATTTATCTATTCACCTTATGGAAAAGAATGCAGCAACCTACACTGTATAATCATCACAATCAGTAACTCTGAATGAAAACGTCAACACGTCACGTGTTACATAATTACAGTAATTATGTTATGATTTCGTTGTAACCTTTGTAGAGATATCCTGAAGTTATCATATGTAGAAGTTTGTGTTCAGAAGGTCAGGAGCAGCGTGCTCGAGAAGAAATAGTTTGTACGATGTGCTGTTGACCACATCTGAAGGCAAAATGTGTTTATAGCTGTTCAAAATGGCTACCCTTGAAGATGGAGTGAAGAGCCAATGATCATGGAGGGAGGTTGAGATGGTGATAAGTGTTCAAATAAGGGGGTAAAGGTGCACATTTATATAATGTTGCACTTGTTTAGACACACAAACGTAACAGATGTGGTTGTGTAAAGAATGAAAAAGGAGAACATCTCTCCTCCACACATCTGGCCAGTCGCTGTGTAAAGCCTGAGCAAATGCCAGATTGTTGCTTTTGGACAGTTAGAGAAATTGTCAGATGCAGCTGCCCCCTTATATTCTGATGTCAGAGAGGTGTTGGGAGAGGAGGTTTCAGACACGGTTTGACCATCCAACGAGCACTTCAGGACGGCATGTACTGATGTTTTAACAAAGTCAGATTGTCCTTGAAAGCAGGTTTATCCCACATCACTGCATTGGTCTGACAGGGGCGTAAAAGATGCTTTAGCAGAGAGCTTCTTATCTCTGCCTTCTTACATTATTAACTCAGATGGTTCTAGTTATTAATAGACTTACCGAGTATATTACCCATCAAAGCTGACATGAAAAAGTGCTTAATTGTCTTGTGTAATGATGAATATTGGGGAAAACATCCCATGAAACTTCAAACACTTTAGGGACTCAGCAATCTAAGTCTTTCAGTCCCTTTTGAGTTGAGTTGGTCTTTTGATTCACTTACCTAACAGTCAAAAATAATTCAGAAACCAAAATCACAGGACGACTGCCAACTCCGCTCCCTGGCAGGCTTCTCCTGGAGGCAGTTAGTGGACTGGCAGATAACATCCGTAGAGGATCGTTACATCCTCTCTGCTATTTCTTCGAGATCCTTCCCTAAGGCCAAAATCTTAAGATTTCACCGACTGAAATGTTTTCTTCCATCACTTACACTCTCTGCATTCAAGTGAAAAACAGTGTGAGTTACAGCAAACTGGCATAAACACCTGAGTTCTGAAAGCATTTAAAGGACTTTGTTGCACTTTGTTGCATGTTGAGTATGTTATGTCTAATTTTATGTTGTTTTCCCCCCTTGCTGTAAGCTGAGATTTTTTTTTTGAAGTGTTAACAAGATTTTTGAGTGTAGAGTCATTGCGGCACGTACTGTTAGAAAAACAAATAGTGTAGTTCCAAGTACTATAAAAATGATTACTTAAAGCCGCAGTAAGAAAGCTTGGTGTACGTGTGGATTTTGGGAGAAAATGTAAACAATTACACTTTCTTTGTTGTGGAGGGGCTTTTGAGCCCTGTCTTCAAAGCCTTCCCACCAATGGAAGTCCACATGCAAAGTTTAAACACAATGGCTTATACACAAGTAAGAGCAAAAACAATTTCAGTAGGCTATCATTATCATTGTAGGATGTTTATTTTGTGCAAGGCTACATTAAATGTTACAGGCCTCCACTTATTTGAACAGAAGCAAACAGGAGGTATAATATTGCCTTTGAGTTACACTGAGGGCGACAACATTTTGGAAAATTAGGCATGCTGAATCTGCTATTAGCAGTTCCTATTTGCTATGTACGACTGGATGTACTGACGACTATCAATTAATTACTTCGATACCGAAGAAAACTTAAAAATGTGATAGTTTTCAGACAAGTTCTGGCGTTATACAGAGTGTCTATTTTCTGTGCTTTCTAAGTGTGTTTATGGACATTTATTTACAATGACATTGGAGCTAATGATATCTTTGCAGAGTTGTGACTCAAATTTTTGACACAAATTGCAGCAATCAGGTTCTCAGGGTTTTTAACTACCCTTGCATCATGTCCTCCATGAGCTGTGCATCATACTGCAGCTGTGGACTGGGTTAATGGGCTGGACCACAATTGTTTTTAAAACACCCTCTCACCTCATGCAGTATCTTTGCCCCCTTTATGCTTTGAAAACATGAATGTAACTTAATTTTTTGAAGGGAGCAATGAGCAATGAAAACATTCAGTTTATATATATATATATATATATATATATATATATATATATATAATATGTTAACAGCTACAATTATAACCTTCTGATTTTACCCAACTACACTTCTATATAATACATATTTTCAGTATATATAAATAGGCTACCATTAAAATAACTGTACAGTTACTGTTCAGAAAATATACTGTACATTATATTTGTATAATTCTCAACACTTGTGTTTGCACCAGTGAAGGTATATATGTTTTACTTTTTTATACATGTTTAGAGCTTGAGAGTTGAATGCTTTACCTCTGCCAGAGATGTAGGAAAAAGATAATGGCGGAGAAAAAGTGTAGCAAAGTGTACTAGTGCTGTAACCCCTCCAGCTTTATGCTGCCACACATGGAAGCTTATATTTTGCAGGAGAGAGCCTGGACAGGAAAATTGGGTTTTATACAGTATATTCAGTCAAGGTCAGCAGTTCCCCATCTTTGCTGAATACAGTCTGGGCAAAGCACTGCTTTCCCCTGAGACGTCTTTGTATTTGCCAAAACTGTTTTGAGGGCAACCAAAAGGTCCTCTCTCTGGCGTCCTCCCACACCAAAGCTTTTGCTTTTGCAACTACAGAGACAGGATCTCTTCGGACTGCATGACACTCGTCCCATTTGTACACTTAAAAACAGACCATTTATTAAATGCATAAACAGTCTGACATGATTCTACAGCCAAACAGCCTTTATCAGACCTTGGACAGACAGCCCCATTCAGCTCATTCACCGCGTCTCATAGAAATTACTTTTATATTAAATTGTTTTTTCATCTATGCAAGACTTTGACAGGAGAGTCTAGGATACACATCCTGAGTCCCGCCTGTGGTTAAGATTAGGGAAAGATGATGGTTTTGATTAAATGTTTATAATCATTTTGTGTTCTGTGATTCAACTCACTTTTTCTGTATTAAACCAGACCACAATCCTCCCTTAACATTAAAACGAGTTAAAGCAAGGAAAATTTCTGTGCCTGTAATATGTTTGGCGGTTAGCTGTAGGCTACAAGCCAGATGGATAACTGTTGTGCTGCATATCGTGACCCGTTTCAGAAAGACAAGAAGACTTAAAGACCACAAAGACCTAAAAATCTAATCGTTTCTAACTGTGAATCCCCATGTTAACTTGAAAGGTCCAAATGGAAGAAAAATGCATTATCTACTCACCCATTCCTCAGTTGGAAACCATAGTCTGGTAATTGTATCCAAGTCCAGCCACAACTTTCAAAGCCATGAGGACCAGCCTAAACAGCCTATCCAATACGCCTACCTTTCTAACTTTTCAATGCTCATTTCTCCATTGGTCTCTAAACTGTGGCATAAAAGGCCCACTGTTACAATTACAAAACAACAATTGCCAAATTAGTCCAAAAGACTGCGACAATGGTATGAATGAATAGCCTATTCATTGCAGGTCTTTTTCAAAGTAGCGCAGTCACATGCATTATTGAGCTGACACTTCACTGAGCCAGAGCGTAAACAAAGGTCAAGTATGTCTACTTGATTAATACAAAATATAGGGTTCCTCATGGCTGTACATACATATATTTATATATATATATATATAGCCATATTATTGCAATGCGACAGTCAAAAAAAAAACACACAAATATTTTCCATCTATTTTTGAATCTAAAACAGCCCTTATTAATACTACTAATACTTGAGTCCCTATGAGTGGACATTGTAATGCTAAATCAGATCCTTTCGCAGAAAATAAAAGAAATACATTGTCTATCAACATTTTCATGAAACATTGCCTTGTTGACTTACCAGACAGATGTCTACTCATTAGGTTAAATGCAGGCTGCATAGCATTTCCTTCAAAATGTTTTTGCAATTACAAGCTACTTCTAGCATGTATTTCTAGTATTTCAGCTTCTGCCACTGTATGTGGGACACACTAGGCAATTCTTTTAAAACCAAACTGTAGTTTAGTAGCAACTCAGACAGATTTTCTCTTTGACCTTTTTTGTTTGTTTTACGATACGGCCTGTGATTTCTTTGCTATTATACATCAACTTGCTGATGTGAGACACAACTCCTAGAGTCTACAGAGTTTGTTGCGCTACTGTACACAGATGTCTGTTAGCAGTGATCAGTTATTTACATGTTGACACAGTAGATTTTTTTGGCAACCCAAATACATAATTGAGAGGAGTCTTAGTGACCTGATTTAATATAATCTAATTAGAACAGTGGTGTGCATAAACTCTGTGAGGAAGAGTGAAACTGGGCAGCTCTTTCATTGGTTGAAGGTTCAGGTTCATGACAGCGGCAACAGCTAACCAGAGTGATCAGAGGGGCACCTGGATCGGCCAGAGGGGCTCTCAGGGGACACTTTGAACTGTCCTAGGGCAAAAAATTAAGCATGGTCCCAAGTGTCCCATTAAGGCACACATATATCCTGATTAAATAGATGTTTTTATTAAAAAGGCTCTCAAAAGGGCAAGCGCCTCCACTCACCACCTTGCACACCACTGAATGGGAATTTCAGCAAATACGGTAAAAAATGTGAGTTAAACTAACACTACCTCCAACAGTTTTAATGTCAACACTCACATTGTGTACTGAGCGAGCCTAGTTTTCTAACATGACATTATTAACATAAAATCTGGGTCACTGTCATAAATATGGGGCAATTAATTGGTTTGATTTTAGGTCTCAAAACATCAGACCCAGATCTGAAAAACACCATGTATGGCTATCCCTCTGGGCCGACACCTAACAGAAATATAATAACCACAGGCTAGAGGGACAATACAACAGAGCATTTATACAACAAGCAACTTGATACACTGTCACAGGGAGGTTCATTACTTGTTGTTTACTTGTTTCACAGTGCAGAAACTTTAGAGAAATATTTTCGGCCACATCCAATTACAAACTAGTACTGCTACATATCCTGCTTATTGCTCGCAGTCTAAAGCTTGTAATTAGCACTGTAGCTTGTAATTACAATATTGATTGGCCAGTAGCGTGTCAATATTTCTGCTGTGTAGCATGGTAGTGTTGTTTGATCACCATCACTAAATATTGGTGGATAAAGGGTTTTGTGACTAAATAACTATTCATTTCATTTCAATTTAAGTGATCTTCAATCTCAGTATAAATAGCTGCTAAAATTGGGGGACTGATATCTCATCATATAGTTTTAACAGCTTTGGAGTGGTGGGAGGAGGGGGGTGCGAATATGTTAAATATGACCTTATTAATTCATAAGAGTTTTTTTCCTATAAGCAATAAACAATTTAGGTTTGTGGCCAAATGTAGAGCAACTTTTACAAAAGTTAAATTTATGTTCTAGCTACAAAAGATTACATTAAACAATAAATAGCCAATAGTAGGAGAGCATGGGTCAGAGTAATAATATCCAGGTGGTATTTTTGTATTTATGTAATATTTTTGTGTAATTTGTGTACAATGTGACACTAGAACATAAAATATTTGTATAGTAACTCCGTATTTGGCTGTGTGTTAATTGTGGGGCCACAGCTTACCCAGTTTCCCAGCAGAATATACTACTGCATGCAAATGAAGTGAAAGTCTTATTGCTAATTGCTAACTCTGTTTATGTTGATTGCGTCCTCTCTCACTGAACTGATAACCGCAATCTTCTATTAGAGAAATAATAAGGGTTGTGAGTTGTGGGGTGGTTTGGAGGGGTGATGGGGTGGCAAAACAAAAGATAGAATGCCAACTGTCGTGTGAATGTGAAGCCATATACGACACGTGGATATAAGTCTAGGAAGAGTTTATCGGCAGCTTATGTCATGCATGGGCGGTAATATGAAAACAGCACAATAAGTGTCTCAGACAGCAGCACAGAGTGAATACAACAGGCTAATGGCTTACATTTAAAACAAAAGGCCAAAAATTGCACCCTGTCAGACTTAAAAGCTTTATATAACGTCGCATGAAGATTACAGCATTAATGTAAGACATGCCATACTTCGTTTTCCATAAAGCAAGAGAAAGTCTGTCATTTGCTCTTGATATGTTTTGCTCACTGCTGTACTTAAAGTAATGCCTGCTACATCTCTGGAGTACCAAACACTCACCTTCTGCCGATATCAGAATTGAATGGCAGCTGTTCAGATTTCACAGTTTTCTCATCCACAGATAACAGCTGAATTTAGTCATCTGGATTATAAAATGTAACTACAATCACTATAGAAACTCCCTGAATGACTTCAGCAGCACCAACCACTTTTCTCTACCCATCCAAATTCTCACCATATTCAAAACTCTCAGAGTTTTAAAAAAACATAAAAGGCATAGAATAGAATTGAAAATAAGAACTTGTGCTTGTGGTTTTTGGGCATCTGAGATTCTTGTGTAATAACCTTTTTTTACACTCCATGGAGTGCAGAAAATCCATCAGAACGTGTCTTCAAGACCCTTGCAGCAGTATTTTTCAAAACAAAATCCCTTAAAAATCAATATTTTTACACAGTGACAAGACAAAAATTTCAGCTGTTGTCCTGATTATCCAATCACGAGACACCCCCTAAATGAATATATAAAATTGCCAGGTATTGTCTCTTCATTTTGAAACCCTGATCAAGGTCTATCAAGGTAGAAACTTCTTTGTTGTCTATTTTTCATTGTCATGAACAAACCATGTAACCAATAAAGGCTTTTTTTTAACCAAAAGTCGAAGTAGTGCTGCTTCACATCAATTTGCTCTTTTCACATATCAAGACTTTATAACACCAATGAAAGGTCTTCCGAGTACTGAGATATTGAGCTCTGTAGTATAGATTTGCTCCTTGCTACATAATAGGTGAGGTGAATGGTCAAGACAGAGGCAAGTCCATGTCAACAAACCTACAAAAACAAGTCTGAGACAACAGAAAAACTGTCTTTAGACTGTGGTCAAGGCAGAGACCAGATTCAAGCACTACAACCCTCCAGTAATCATCTGACTCAGAGAAATAAACAGAAATCAATATGCTTCTTGATACAGCACATTTGATTGTCTTGGCAAGAACCACAATTACTATCAGCCGTTTCTGTCTCCTATGCCCCAGGGGAGCACTATAGTTGCTTTCTCACTGTTTGTTACAGTCTGGTCAGTACATGACCAGTCTGGAGGAGTCAGGAAACAAGGGCAAATCAGCCCCTCAGCTGATGACTCTCAACGGGAGGAGACATCATGGTCTGATGAGACCCACTCTCAGGACGAAACATTCATTCATTACTGGGCCATCACAGAGACCTTGTATCCTCCAATACGCTCTCAACATTATCCCATACTAGCAGGAAACCATTCAGATTCTTTTTCATCTTCCTTCCCCTTTTTGTTGTGCACTTTTTTTGTGAGTCTGTTCTGCAGCGAATTTGACGGTTGGAGATGGCAGACTTGAAAGGGAGGGACAGAGGTTTTAGGCCACAAGGATTTTGAATACAGAGCATGCCTGGAGTGTGTTGTGATTCATCCTAGGAAATCAAACTGGCTTTGTGCTGGAGCTTGGCAGATTGGTATCCCGTTGATCTTTTTTGTCTGATAAAATGCATGGCTACTGAGACTCGAGGTGGAGCGGAGGAATGGTCTGCTGAAAGGGCTTGCTTCATATGCGCAGAGGTCACTACGAACAGCATGAAGGTAGGGCTCAAACAGTGTGTTGCGTTGTTCTACAGCCACTCATCAGCCCTCAGAATCTTTCCAGTTTTGTCTCCAACTCGAGGCCATGCATGTACCATTTCCTGTAGGGTTCAATGACTGGAGCAAAGCACAAACACTGGTGTGAATTATGGTGTCCCCTCTGGCTAACAAAATTCTATCATTTCTATGCCACTAGGAGTTTTTTTTTATGCCACAATGGGCCTCTGGTGATGACTTCGGGTGGTTTTCCAAGTGTAACAGTTTGCTAACTTGCTGCAGCTCCTGTACGATCATGTGAGGGTTTTACTTTGCCTTCCAGCCCAGCAATCGTGCAGTTTTATTTAAAAGTTTTCATGGTCTTCCAGATCTTGTCTTGACATTGCAATTCCTCTTAAACTGCCATTTCTTAATAAGTTCTGGACAGTGGAAATTGATATCTACAAAGTTGGGACCTCGCAGGCATCATTTAGCTTCAGTTTCAGATCTTCAGTCAGTTGCTTCGAGGAACTCATGGTTGTGTGTTACAACAAGGTTCGAGGGGAATTTATTAGCTCTTAAGTTTGTGAAATAAAATGTAACAGTATTTAAATATTTGAGGAAATGTTCATTTTAATGTCTGTTTGCTGCAGGGATTGTATTTACCTCATTTCATTTCACTTTCACTTAAATTTTAGCGAAGTGTAAGTGATTTGTAATTTTGCTGATTAAAATTCTACACGCAAAACAAATGATTAATTCATAAATGATGATGCATTGTTACAGATTTAACTACCCAAAACTTTATATAGTAGATAAATTACTTCCTTTTTCCCACTGCATAGAGTAAATGATACAGTGTGTGTCAGTGAAGTCAGAATTTCCTGAATTAGGCCCTTGACATGACATAAAGTTGTCGTCATTGAGCTTGGAGCAAACATATGAGCTGAGTATGATCAGTATGTGGTGACAGTGACAGGAGACAGTGGGGGGTCCTGTGCTCTCGCCCTTGCTCCTGCCACCAACTCTACAGACAGAAGGGGGCAAGTGAGTCCTGTTGCTAGGATACAGAGCATGGCTCTTAAAGGGGAGCAAGAAGAAGTGAATGGTGAAGCCAGTGATTCTCCCCACAAACAAACCCGGCTTTTCAGGCACTGCAAATATGTCTCTGATCAATGACACCATCCCCTTTAAAGTGTATGTCACCAGTGCTGCCGGTGGCGACCTGGCTCACCTTAGGCAGGAGGAGCAAATGATCCATAGAAATTAAGGAATTAATTTATAATTCAAAAGGCATCAGTGATATTGACATATAGGGCCTATCAGAGGCACAATCATTAATTCTCCATTTTGTATTCTTTCATTGAATGCATTAAAAAAGCATTAAAGCTTTGTCTCGGTGCATCAAGCAACACCTTTTGTGCTGCAGCCAGGTGGTTGAAGTTCACAGCACTTTGTTAAAGTGACTTTTTCTTCCCATCAATCAACAGCACTACTGACCCTAAAACCCCACGCCGTAATTGCCTTCAGGATTAAAATGGATTGGAGCCTCTGCTGAAATCCTGCATGCATTTTCCATTAGCAGGAAGCAGGAAGTTTTGAAGATGCAGACCGAAAGTAGGGACGCAAGGAAAATGTTGGATTAGTTTTTCCTCTCTTTCATCTTTATGAATATTCAAAATACTTGTCAGGGAGTATAAATAAAGCACTACCTGCTCCTATAAGCGGTTTACCCTGCAGTGTATATACTGTAGCTTTTTGATTAGGTGAAAAACAGCTGTCAAAGCCCAGTGATTTGTCACACATATCTAATATTGTATTTTGGCCTCTTCTAAGAGATATGATCAATTGAAGCTTTGTGTAGTCTCGAGCAAGCAACAGATGTAATTATATCAAACATTAGATTACATAACATTAGATTACAGCTTGGTTCCTATTATGAATACGGAGAAGGTCAAATGACTCACTACATTGCTTGTAATATGATTACAGTTGAGTCAATGGAGGATAAGCATCCATGAAACAAAATTATGTTATCAAATGCATATCACAGGCGCCGTGAGTTGTTGTTTTCTATGTATGCTGCGAAAGCCAATTTAGGATATGCACTGTAAAAACAAGCAGTATCGAAAGACAGCCCCATTTGCATACTTATGATACAAAGAACCCTAAGAATATTGTTTCACACATTAATTAGGGCTGAGATTTCTTGGCCATAAATAGAAACACGCAAATTCCATGCAACAACTAAACATGTTCCACGCTTACAATAATGAATGTTTACTTCCCTCCTACTGCCGGTGCATTATTTATTTATTTTCTCTCTCTCTCTCTCTCTCCCTCTCTCTCTCACATACACACACACCATGTACATTAAATCCTCGCGCAGCGCTGGGGAGGCAATGCAACCTGCTCCTATTAGGAGACAATGATGTGCTGAGCCGTGTTCTTCTCCAGTGAATGCTGCAGTTAGCTATGTATGTACGTGTGTGTGTGTGTGTGTGTGTGTGTGTGTGTGTGTGTGTGTCCGTGTGCGTTCATTACTGGCAGGCTTTAGCATATGCCCTCAATCTATAGTTTACTGTGTGTATGGAGCTGCGCTGACATCTCTCTGTCCCTCTATCACTCTCCTCTGTTCAGACTATTACCTTCTCTTTGACTTGTCCTCGAGGTCTGTCCCCTCTTTTTCTTGACATCTCCATCAGCTGCACAGGACCGATAGATGTATGGGACCAGAAGGTACTCTGTTTTTTTTTGTTTTTTGTTTTTTCTGAGACAACAGCAAAGTGCATCCAAAAACTGCTTGTTAGTCAAATGTTCCACTCTGCTGTCCTTTCCAGCTGATTCAGTCTCCTTCTCATATCTCCCTCTCTGCCTTTCTGCTCTGCCTCGCATTAATCTGAGACTCAGATTTATTGGACAAATGTGTTAACACACACAAGGACTTTGGTTCTGGCAGTTAGTCACTCTCAAGCAATACAGACAACGTACATATTATTTACAGACAACACACAATATGTATGCAATATACAGATTATGTATTATAATGTGCATCACGTATGGGAATCAAATTGTGATGTACAAGTATTTGTACAGTACATTATTTGTGGATGTGAAGCAGGTTGTAATAACCACCTGAGGAGACTATGTCATAGCAGATGATACTGGTCAGCTATGCGGGTGATGGGATAAGGAAAGTAACAGCTCCTTCGTCCGGTGGTTTTGGTTCACAGGGTTCTGAAGCGTCTCCCGGAGGCTGTCAGAGGTGGGATGGGGCAGTTGCCTTTGGGGGGTGAGGGGTGAGGATTTCCACTTAAACCTACGGTACAAGATATTCAGGTTGTCAGTGGGGGGGGGGGGGGGGGGGG
>NW_019524999.1:673045-725224 GCF_002814215.2 Seriola lalandi dorsalis | reverse complement strand
GGGGGGGGTCTCCTGTAGTTTGTGAGGTTTTGCAGGCCTTTTCACACTGATACAGGGTCATTGGCTGAAAACCTGCTTTCAGCTCTTGAGTGAGCTTCTTTTAGCCACTCTGATCTCCCTTGTCAGTGAGTGTCTGGCCTGCTTGTACAGGGCTCTGTCCCCACTTCTGCAGGACTATGTCTTGGCCTGGCAATGTTCTCTTAGTCTGGCTGTGAACCATGGCTTGTTGTTATTGTTGTATGTGTGGAAGGTCTTGGTTGGCACACACACAGGTCTTCAAAAAATCTGGTGTAAGATGTAACAGTGTCAGTCAGTTCGTCCAGGTTGCCAGGTTCAGCGTGCCAAATCGATGTTTGTTTACTTCAGAGAGAGAGAAAAAAAATCTCCACTTTATCAGATAACTGTGTGGCAGAATATCTTGGCTTAACAAATAGACATCTTGATTTCAGTACTCTCTCAGTGGAGTTTTGAATGATATACCTTTTCTAAATATTCGTTATTGAACTCAAATGATCACTTAGTATGGCATGTTGCTTTCAACCATATTGCCCTTCATGGGAAAGCATTTCCCTTAATCCCTCTCACCAAGAGAAGAGAAGATATTTGATGTGGGTGTTGTGTCTAGCCAATCCTCACTGGGCCACTGAAGTCATATCTGTAAAAGCTGCTTGATGAATAACGTTTATGTAAAATCTGTCTGCCAGGCTCACAACAGCCTGGTTAAGTGACCTGAGCATGCACCAGACTCCCTGCACACGCTGCTCCTCGTATCATCCCACTGCCTAACGGGAAACATGAAAATACATTTTCTGCCTGTAATCACACAGCTTGGACTGATTGCGCAGTAGTGTTATGCTGTGTTTTTGCCGTTGTTTGTGCCTGGTGGTTGGGTGTGGTTAGGTGAAAAGAACAAGCTGAAAAGAAGCAATTTGATCCCACTGTCGGTTAGCGTCATGCATATTGCTCCTGCGGGAAACACCTGAAACAATTTGTTTTTGTGTTATCGAGCGGCAGCTGTAATGCCTCCATTTCTCTGCTAGTTTGACACTGAAATTTGTGTGTGGCAGCTCAACAGCACATTGCTGATGCATGTTGTTTTCATCCATAAAGCAACATGCAGGATTTTGAACCCATAGGATTTCATAATCAGCATTATTGTGTGCAACTGTTGACCTTAATCAAGAGTTTCTCAACCTTGGGGTCACAACCCCACATGGGGTTGATTGATATGCAAGGCTGGTTATGGCAGGATATATATATATATATATATATATATATATATATATATGGTATTTGTGTGATGTATTTTTAGCCAGTGACATGGCTGTAGGGATGGCGGTGTTGGTCAGCTGATCGGTCAGTTACAGCAATTCACTGGATTGCCATGAACTTTGTTGAAGGCATTCATGGTTTTGAGAGGATGAATCCTAATGACTTTGGTAATCCTCTGACTTTTCCTCTGCCCATGAAAATCTTAGTTTGTCCAATATTTAATTTCATGACCAAATACTTGACGGTCTACATCAACTATATCAGAATCAGCTATATTTTGTGCTTATTAGTGTCACAACACAAGTAGTACGAGTAAGCTGATTTGTTTTAGTTGAACGACCTGAGCCTTTTGGCTGCACCAGACTCAGTTATCAACACAAAACCAAGATGCAGACCTTACCTGAAACCCAGGTCAGCTTGGTCATCTTTTTGTTGTTGCGCCACTCATTCCCCGCAGGTTGCGCACTTGACTGCCCGGTCAGGCCAGCACATATAGGTCTGCTCCAGTCCTCTTCTTGTGTTAACAGCTGTGCAGAAAGGTCAATATTAGTTCCCGTTAATTTAGGCTAAGAGAGAAAAAAGGTCACCACACATTGTCCATCACTGTCTCAATGAAAAGTTGCTATTTGCACTCCTCGGCAGAATGCCACATCTTCACTCTCACCCCTTTCTCTCTTGAGAATGGCAACCAATCAAAAGCAACAAATAACCTGGTGACATGGTAACACACTAAACTAAGAAAGTGCACAAGATAAACACTACATCTGCTAAAGATCAGCATGTTGACATTATCATCATGACCATGCTGATAAAAGCATTTAGCTCAACACCACTGAACCTACGTAGGCTACAACATCAACAGTTAACTGCTGCTTTAAAACACAGTTATTTCATTATAATCTATGTGATCTAATGCATTTTCAAATTCCCTCACAAATTTAACTGTCATATTGTAGATATAAAGATAGAGGGAGAAGGAGAGAAACGCAAACAAACAATGAGATCGTGTCCATGTTGGCCTTAAAAATTGATGATTCTTGACCTCAGAAAAAGTGGTGGACAAAACAATCTCAGCACAGCTCAGTACAATTCCACTGTGAAGAAACATCACGCTTTGCTTTCTACAGCGACTGTGGTATACGGCTTTGGAAATAGTAAGTGTCAAATTTTACAAAGTTAACATTCATTCATGCGTGACTTGTCTGTAAGTGAGTGTCCCTATGAAGCACTGGTAAATGCCAACAAATGTCCCCAGAGTAACTCAAAGTAATGGGCTTTCCTTTCACATTCTGCGCAGACGGCAACAAAAACAATGGCTACGCTCCCACCTCCACCAGTCAATATATCATATACAATGACTCCCAGGCCTACTGTATAGGACAGTGCACCTATTAGCGTGTACCTAATGTGTCTAATCTATCACGGTGGAGGTCCAATCATTTCCTCTGCTGTTGTAGTTAGTTAGCCATCTTTTTTTTTCCTGCTTCCCCCCCCCCCGACTTGAACAGACAACAGTGTTGTTTTTCCTTTAGTCATATTTGAGGACATTGGAGTTTGTGTGGCAGGTGCCAATTTCCCGCTTTCCTAGAAAACAGAAAGGCAGGCAGCCACAGTGATTTAATTGGAATAATGTATGAAATGAGTCAGAGTCGCAGGCAGAGAGTGTTAACAGCTTCGACAGAGATCAATGCACCTAACCTCAATTCAAGAAAACATTCTTTAATGGATCCCCCTGGGATCTGCACAGAGCCTCTTCCCTTCTCCTCACTTATTTATTTATTTTCTATCTTTTTTTTTTCCCTTTTCGTCTGTGGCACACACTTTTTAATTATCCGCCTGAGGATTACCAGGCCAGTGGGAGACGATGATTTTTTATCTTGTCACACAAAACAATACTGTTTTTACCACGTTTCTCTCATTCAGGATCTATACTCTCCACTCTATACTGGTGACTGTTTCACCTGACAGCATGTTCAGGTTACACTCTGCTCTTCTGCGGTCTTGACATCATGTTTAGCATAAAAGCAGCTAAAATACATTGAGCCTTTTCCCCCAAAAAAGATACAGTCAAATTATAAAGCAATTCAGTATGTTCTTGTATGCACGTGGGTTTGAGCGTGTGTGTGTCTTCAGCTTAAAATTTGGAGCATCATCACCATCATTTTCTTGCTTTTATTGTGCATTTCCCTCCCAAACAATCACCCACTCATGCAAAACTGAAACAAGATCAGACAAAAAAAAAGAAAAAAAGACCATTGTACTGTTTTTGTCTTTATCCCAGTCGACAATTGCTGCATACAACTGTGGCACCTCTCTTTGGAAAAAGAAAATCCTATTATATTAGGTCTGCTGTTGGTTTAGTGCTTTCCTCACAGCTGAACTTGTAGCTGTTTCTGGTTTTGTTTTGGTGTCCCAAAGTTGTTGAATGCATGGGAAGGCACAAAAGAAAAGGAACATTGAGTGACAAAATATTTGCAGATGTGACACAATCTGATGTGCTGCTGGCTCACAGAGAAACAAATATGAGATAGGAATTGTCTCATAGTTTACATGTCTACTTTCTGTCCTCTCGGGAGTTATTAATTATTCATAGGAATGATTTACGTCCCAGTCAGGGAAAAGATCGCGAACAATGCCTGGATTTGACAAAGCTCCACTACACAGTCACATTGGGCCTTTTTTTCTTTTTTTTCTTTTAATCTCTGGTGTCTTTGACCACCGACACATTTTAAGTGAAAAGCCACACGTGGCTGCCCATGCAGGAACTGGTGTATTTAAAATGCCTCCTTTATGCCTTCTTTCATTACCAAAGAAATCACATTGCTTTTAGGAGAAGAAAACAATTACAACCCTTTTGACATTTACAACAATTAAATGCCTGTGGCTGTCAGACTGAAAGAAAGCATTTAATAGTCTAAAGTTTCTGCAGATACATTATGTTATTGACTTTTATCCTATTTGTAAATTTAGATTGTAGCATTTAAAACAATATCATTTGACACTTTAAACAAAATATTAACGATATGTTGTTTAACGGGATGTTGGATGTTTCCATTCACCAAAACATACTGTGTGTATCCTTGAGGCCTGACAAATATGTTGAATGCATTTCCTTCCTCACAACAAAGCAGCAAAAATGGATTTGGATTTGGATTTAGTTACATCCATGTTTGCTTGGCAGCATGTTTCTTATGGCACCTATAGACAGTTCAATAACAAGAATCTCACAGGTCCTATGCATGTCATACTGTGCAAGATGGGTCAAGGAAAAGGTAATGGCCCAATCTGTGTCTGACTAAGCTATCAATTTTGAAGTATGTCATGTGGTGTGATGAATAACAGTGCTCTAAGCAGAGACATATCATTTACTTGCACCGTCCATCTGCACTGCTCTCACGTTTTGAAAATGTAGCAAAAGAATTAACAAACTTTGACCATAGCGCTGACACTTACTGTATCTCCATTAAAGGGAAACCTACAAAGAGGAGGAGTGGTGTGCGAAGGTAGTTGCTGCTAGGGATGAAATGCAGATCTTGGAAAGTGAGTTTGAGGTAAATAACATTAGCATTAGCTCACCAGGTCTACATCCAGCATTGTGCACATCCATGTTCACCTGCTACAAGTCTTCTTCTTCCCTGCTTTAGTTGCTGCATTGCAGCATATATCGGCGCGTTATCGCCACCTGTTGATCGGTGGAATAGGAAGGACTGTGTGCTGCATCACCCAGTATGACCTCACTTATAGCAAAACAGCTCCATAGTGCTATTACCGTTAAAAAAGAACGGGAACCGTTAAAATTACACAATGTAAAAGGGCCTTTAGTGTGTTGCTGCTGCTACTTGTTGGTTTGTTTGGCCTGTGCAAGATACAAACAAAACAGGGGACTTGCTAATGAAGCATTGCTTCATAGCTCCTCAGGGTACTTTTAATTGGAAACCATTGCTCATATGATTTTTTTGAGGACTGTTGATCCCATACGCAAATACATATTGAATTTACATATATGAAAAATATGTACATATGAAACCTGTTAGAAATTGAAACAATTTCATATATTAACATACTGTATAAGTCTAACCCCTACAAACATGTAAGTTTATGTATGTATGCTTATATAATAGACATATGTACCCATCTCAAAACCTGACAATATATGTTGATATATGTAGATAGAAAAGATAGAGATGTACAGTATGTTTAGAATTAATCAGAAAAACACAGAGAAGTGTATATAATTTAAATATGTATTTATAAATATTCTTACGTATATAGATTAAATGTATATCATTGACATATATGGTTAGAACAACATCCAGTACCATATAACAATTCTTCATATATACATTTTGTAATATACTCCCATATCAAAATTTTACTACAGATATTTTATGGATGTTCTTAACATATATCTTCACATATCCAGAGGATGTCTATATGTCATATCAATATATATATATAGGTAACATATATGACAACATCACTCTTCACATAGGGGCATATATGTAATTCTGTCTGATACTGAATTTCCCTAAAGAGATAAGTAAAGTGTGACATTACTGTCACAGCACGCTGTTTGTGTTTGTCGCCTTGATTGTTAGCTTATCAGTTTAGAAGGAGTAGGCTTGTCCTGTCACTCAAATCAGTGGTTTCTTGTTGAAGTGACAGTGTGTCCAGCCTTTCCTGAACAACATGTGTTTGCGGCAGCAAGACTGTTCACCTCTCACACTCAGAGGAAAGTTTTGTTTGTGTGGCCGTTTGATGGTGTAGCAGGACCAGAAGCACGGCCAGATGGGAGACAGCAGGCAAAGTTCGGACGGACTCTTCTACAGCTTGACAGCTGAACACAGTGCATGAATACAAGATAATACATGAACAAAGTTACATTATGTTTCACATGCTTGAATTTGGTACCATTACTGTGACATTGCTTATTTAATATGGTAAACATCATCATATTATTACTGTGTTAGTGTATTGCCCACATTTATTGTTCTCGCATGGTGAATAACTAAATATATAAATAAAAACAGTGCATGATGTGATGTCATCAATGTATTCATGCACCAGTGTACAGACAGTGTACATCCTGACAGCAGGTCTGTGAGTAACAGATGTGACAAAGCCTTTCCTTGCTGCTCCTGTGTGCATGGATCTCTCCCTGTCACTCCAGTCTCACATCATCCACTGGCCACAACATGCCACACTGAGACACACTGATCAGAAGCACAAGCTGTCATCATAACCTGACACTCTCATTCCAGTTTCCTCCTCTCATGGCGCTGTGTGAAAAACAAACCAAGCCTCCAATCTTTCTTTCCTACTGCCTTTGTCTTGCAATAATAATGATTATTACTGTCATAATAAATCTATTTTAGGCAGATTATTTTCACACTTTCTGCCTCAACTTAATTTGAACTACAATACCCAATATCCTATTCAGGTAACATCTCATTGCTTTAGTCAGATTCACTATCTGTGGAACAAGGCATAAATGACTGCTGTGTCCTAGAAAATTGCAGAGCAGAACTTCTCTCGCATCTACCGCTCCACGTGGCTGCTTCTATTGTTGCTCTATTGTGATTTTCTGAATACCTTGATTACGCCAATCTTGCCAGCAGAGGTACCTGCCCTCTGCGTATCCATATGGGACTTTTATTACAGTGCCACGGCACCTTAAGCTCATCTTCTCTTTCTTCTTCTAACATTTTAAATCATACAGTAGGGATGGTTAGAGGAGAATAGAAGTGACATCATCCTGTGAAAGCACTGTATAATTATCTCAACAATCTGGATCATTTAAGGAGGAACAATGTTTTTAATCTCTACAAAATAATAAGTTTCCCCTCATATTAGAGGCCAGTATCCCTACGAATTATGTGCATATTGGGACCATTTCACACAGCATGTCCAATGCCAACAGTCAGGGCCATTGCAATAAGTACTGTCCTTTGTATAGCAAGGTCAACTTATGTAGTACACATTGCTAAGAACCTGTCAAAAGAAACTGCAGTGAATGTTCACTTTTTCAAAGCTTTTCCTAACTTTGAGTGTTTTGGTTGCCGTCCTCGTGGGATTTACGTTGGCTCGCAACAAAGTGGCGTGCAGACAGATAATCTGTGTCACCCTGAGTATTAATTGAATGATATATACACAGAGTGCCTTATTGATATAGAATCATGCATTTAATCTAGCAATCTGGTAATCACACAATGTAAGTGCAGCAACAGCTTAAAGTCAGAATGTAACATGTATTCAATGATGTCTTTTGACATATGCACTTATGATTATTTTTCTTTTCAGGAGCATATTCCAATGTAAGGATGAAGTTGAGTCATACTGTGTAACCACATTACATTTATACAATGAGTTTTGATTATACCACTAAACTTTAATCTAGTTAAACTTTTAAACTTTGAGTTAATTGTTATGATCATTTGTTTATTTGCATGTTGATCTATGATATAGACAGGTTCACTGCAAGCTGGTGAAAGGTGATCGCTCATTAGGAGTCATAGCCATAGAGGAATTTTTTACCTGTATTCCAGTTGAAGGTTTTTTTGCCTCAGTTTGCAGATGTGCTAGATCAGGTAATGGGAATGCTGCACTGAAACTGTCTTGATGTGATATGGATTAATGATTTCATGAAATCTTGCAAGGGGGTTGACCAGGTCCTGGCCGGCCATGGAAGGTGGGAATATGTGGTGGCAAAAGTCATATCTATGTATCTGAATTGTAGTCTAATTGTATGCACTCATGTATTCAGTAGTTCAGTATGTACTCATGTATTTTTGCCAACATCTGTGGAAAACATTAATAACAATGTGAGTGAGAATTTTCTGACCTGAACTCATGTCAGCACCACAGGGACAGCAGTTCTGGGAGAGGGGCCAGAGATTGTGAAACAGATTTACTGGAAACGGAGATTGTATTCTGAAGAACTTAGAGCATAATTGTAGTCACAAGGGACGTGAGGTTGTTTGTACTGCTCTATAAAAAGTAGGATTTGGGGATTCATCTGTTATCGTGCACTTGTATTCAATAAAATATACTATAAATTGGCAGACTCAAGAATTATCTTTAAACTACTACACTAACCTTACCGTACTAAACTTGCCACATACAGATATTGTGGAAATCCTGCCTCAGCAGGTGAACGTGAAAACTATTATCAAATAATTTTTAAGTGGAGGGGGATTTTAAGATTAGGATCGTCACGGTACACGATGTGGTACATACTGTGCCTTAGTTTTGGTGAGTAACACTGAATGTAAACATCTTTGGTTTACAAAGACAACTCCAGAGCCAGCAGTCAAGTTTAAGCTTTCAACTTACAATTCAGCAATCTATGCTTATTACTCCGCCGAGACTCACTCTATTTTCAAGTTTTGCACCAAGTATTCATATGGGTCTCTGTAGCCCTGGCAGTCCATCCATTCATAGTTAGAGTGACTGCTGTGGCTGTGGATAATTCCTGGATGACTGCAGCCAGTGCTCATTTAGCCAGGACAGCCACAATGGACTGACAAATGGACGAGAAGCTCTGGCCCCGTAATGGATGAATCTGAGTGATGCAAATGGTTTAGCATAGTTGATTGTTTCTGTTTCCTGTTACCCAAGTTCAGTTCAATGGGCAGACTGACAGTTTTCATTCGTTCCACTCTTTGTCCAGTGTCACTGTAACTCCCAGGGAAATCATAACACCTGTGACGCCACACGCCTGCTTAGGAAAAGTATATGTAGCATGACTAAATCCTTTCAACCAGAGTCCCATGTATAGAGAAGGGCCTGGGTACATTGTTAGTAATACAGCAGATGCAGTGTCTCTGTCTTGATATTATACATTGTGAATATACTGTATGCACAATTTATCATTTCAGTTATTTCAATGATTGACACATACACAAAAAATATAGCATTATGCATAGAGCAGAAAGATGGGCAGCATTGTATTTCCATTTCTGTCAAACATCTATTGTACCATACACCTCATTCATTAGGCTGCATTGTTTTGGCTTTTCCACTTATATCAACATGCACTGAGCAAACCATTATGTATAACTCATTCTGATTATTTACTGTCTGAGGCCTCACATTGAACAAAATAACAGAAGGCTTAAGAAGCACCACAGGCCGGCAGATCATTTGTAGCTGCTCCTTCTCCTCTAATTGAAAAGCAATGAGAAGCATGGGTAATATACACCCAGGACACAAAGGCACCTCCTGGAATAAGCAGCTCACTTTGCAGTGTTTCATATTAACAAGTTTAAACATAGTTTGCATTCTGTAAGTGAATATGGAGAGACGCAGTGAATATTTTCATAGCAGCAGAGGAGATAAGTAAGAAGGACGATGCTACTACGACAGTCAACCTAAATTAAGATTGAGCGCAGTGTTCGCTCTGTTTGTTGTAGAGGGAGCAAGGTGAATTCATGTGGGAGGTCTCATTCAGTGCTGTGCCAAACAAACGCTTGGGTGTAAAAGCATAAAATAAATAAACACAAGGATCTATGTGAGTGTGGTCACCTTTGAGAGGCTGCGAGTATGACACATTTAGCTTCTTAGTAGCTGTATGCCTTAAATTCTTCTCAAGAAAACATCTGGGAAACTTGTCTAGACAGTTGTTTAGCATGATGGGGCAAAAAGCCAGGCAGTGTGTGCACTGTTATTGTCTTCAATCACACCTACAAACATTACCCTTTGTCCTCTGTGTTATACATTGGCCAGAGCTAAACCAATTATTATAGTCCAACTATGAATTATGCTGCCAGTCAGCAGCTCTCTGCCAGGTGCTACAGGTCAGCCCATCCCAGGGTTAAAAAACAGAGGAGAGTGAATGAAAGAGAGTGTTGAGGCACGATTAACTGCTTATTATGTTAAGGCGCTGTGGAGGAGCTGAGGTGAGGCCAAGAGGTCATCATTTATTTTACACATCTGCCCTGAAATCATTAGCGAGCCCCTAACTCCTCAGGCTGGGAAATAACAAACACAAAATAACGCAAAGCATGAAATGGGGGAAAGAAACTTTCAGCCCAGTGGGATATTATACTGTCCAGCTATCAGAGAATTCATTATGACTCTATAAAACTGAAACCCTGTTTTTGCTCTGCTTCTGGTTACTCATGTAAATTTCCTGTTCTCTAAGTAGTTTCCTATAAATGTTCCTACTAGAGTGAAATGGCCTGTAAATATGTACTTTGAGTGGCGGCCATGATACAAGCTGGTCCAACCTTTAAATATGAGGAAAATGTGATTCATTTGTTCTTTTCATTTTCGCTCCATCCATCGGCACCATCTGTCCAGTGAATCTGTGAATTTGATAATTCCTTATAATGTCCTTCTATATATATCATTTGATGTCATTACTATTCTACTGCTGTAGATGTTTAAGGTGTTCAAGGTTGAGCTAATTTTAACTACTTTACATACTGTTGTGTTGAGCCCATAAAGGAGTACAATGTACAAAGTACAATGTTGTATACAAATACTCAAGTAAAGGACAAATACCTCACATTTGTACTTAAGTACAGTGCTAGAGTAAATGTACTTCACCGTCTGTAAACCAGTGGTTGTTGCCTATTAAGATGCATGAGGTTTCTGATTTAATGATGCATAATAATGTGGATATTTTTAGACATAACTGAAACACATTTAGATGATACAAGATTCACCTGGGTAGATTCAATATGATGAGGAGGGATAGCAGCAGGTATGGAGGAAGAGTGGCTTTATATATTCAAAAGCATATTTACTTTCAAAGCAGAGTCGACCATTGTGTTATAAATGTTTATGGAATCAAAAATACCCTGTTTGTAAGATCTGTGCAACAGTACAGATAAAGCAACAAAAGAAAACACAGAAGTACTCGTACTGGCTGACTTCAATATTAATAATGATACAAAGAATACAAATAGAATAAAACTGTCAAGGTTTACCGAGACCTGTAATCTAAAATATTTTCAACAAGAAACCATGAGAAAATTGAGACATGTATTGATTTGATTTTTAGCAGTTTACCAATGTAGTGCTCTGACAGATACTCAATTCCTGTGGGTTGGACAGATCACAATATTGTGACAATAACTGTAAACTCCAGACTTCCCAAGAAACCACTGTGCATTGATGTCAAGAGAAGTTTTAAAAATTTCAACCAATGTGAATTTCAGAAGCATTTAGCTCCAGTTCCTTGGGAAGTGGTGTATTTGAGGACAATTTTCATCATGCCACTGAATGTTTTACTCATCTCTTAACAAAAGGTGATGGAGCATCATGCTCCAGTGAGGGAAAGGACTGTTAAACCATGTCCAGCCCCCTGGATAGATGATGAGGTAAGCGAGGCTTTTATGGAAAGAAATAAGGCAAAAGTTCGGCACAACAATAAAAAGCTAAAATTAAATCATAAAAACAAGGCTTCATTTTACAAGAATGCATTTAGTGATTGTAAAAGTGATTCATAGAATACATGGAATATTATACGAGGACCGCTTGGTACATCAGTCTCGGCTCTGCCATCTAATGTTGATGTTGATGGGGACATATTAAAAATGATCTTGCAAACCTTTTTGCTGATTATTTTGTCACTAAACTGAATATGTTGAGAGAAAAGGTTAAACACTCAAAGTCAATGAAAACTGCTGTGATAATATCATGAAGGCTATCACCTGGTTTATGGCTTCTTCAGCATGTATAAGGAGGAGATGGTTAGTTTCTTGGAGGCACTTACTTATGGAAAATCAGTCGCCTATGACTTTGTGGACAATAAACTATTTCAACTGGCTGCTGATCTCTCTGATCTCTAACATTTGCATAATATTTTCCACAAAACAGTATGAAATAGAGTGAAATCTTATCTTGCAGATAGAATGCAGTCCGCATTTATTAATGGGTAATTTTCCTTTTCACATCTGGTAAAGTGTGGTGTACCACAGGGCAGCTGCCTCGGCCCATTCCTCTACTTAATTTATACAAATGACTTTCCACACATACTATCTCAGTCCAACACAACAGTAGCGACTTTAAGTAGTGATGGTTGAAGTGATGGCTACGGCACCCGTATACATTCCAACACATGTCTGTAGTGGAAATCAAAGATTGCTAAGCAACTCTATATATATATATATATATAATAACGGTTACATCACTTCTTCAGGGAACCGGGGTTGCTCTGAAAATTGCTACAAGATGTCTCTTAAAATGGCCTAAGCGCACTTGAGTTTGTATAAATCTGTCTGATACTTTAGCACCATGGAAAGCGCCATGGTTTTATCAGTACACAGCAGAGTGGGCTGGAGAGGGAGGATGGCGGGTTAACAACAGTTTGTGCTGACACATCTATGAATAAACTGGAAAAATCAGTCAAATTAGTGTGTAAGTTTCAACATAGAATCTACGTCATCGCATCACACTGTAGCCGTCCCTTCAACCGTCACTGCTTAAAGTCCCTATTGTTTGCAGATGACACTACTGTGTACACAACTGGATGTTCAGCTGCACAATTAAATGGACATGCAAAATATTAATCACAGGGCCTGCTGCAACAAACTTGCTGAAAGCCAGGAAGACCAAAATTATGGTAGCTTAGATCTTGGAAAAAGGGACTTGAACAGATCCAGTTAAAAGTTTATTCTGTGGCGAGGGGTACGTGTTGAACAGGTTTCAGATATTTCACTTTTAGGTATTCATTTAGGGTTCCCCATATCAGTCACTTAACAAAAAAAGAACTAGCACAGCATGTACAATTCAGGTACTGACTCGAGAACAACACACAGGCACAAATTATGTCTTGCCAAAGCCAAAATTAGAGCTTGGTAAAAGAACGTTTTCCTATCAGGCTTGTCAAAGGTGGAACTCACTACCTGACAAAATGGATTAAAAAACGTTTCAAGTCAATGTGAGATGATGGAAAGATGTAGTTACATATATTTCATTGTTTATAAAGTGGATTTCCTGTTGAGTGCAGGATTTTACATGTACTCTGTTTTTATGTTTAAATGATATTTGTGTGCTGTACAATGTGTGCAGTTAGTTGTACTTGAACAAATAGTGTTTGTTTGATTTTATTAAAGGGATGTTCTTATGTTTGAGTACTCTTGACAAAAGAACCCAGTTGGGATAAAACTGAGCCTAATATGAAATAAAAAATGATTATATGGTAATTTATCATTAACTTATTCTCCATAGTTATTGTAGATTGCAGAGTTTGAATTGTGATATGGTACAACCAATAAACTTTGGAGATTTGATCATGCGTAGGTGCAAATAAGGAACAAGCTTTGTGGGCCACGAGGATGTGTTCTATGCATTATAATTTCCTTATGAATTATAATGCATGGGAGGTCCCATGGGATGGATTAATGAAGTGGTTTAAAAGGGATGCTGCCAGTCAGGGTATGTAGTACGTTGGTGGAGAGTGCATATACACACTGTGTTAAGCACATTTGTGCTTCTTATAATATTTCACATTTGAATATTAAGATTTC
This sequence comes from Seriola lalandi dorsalis, assembly GCF_002814215.2. Classification (NCBI taxonomy): domain Eukaryota; kingdom Metazoa; phylum Chordata; class Actinopteri; order Carangiformes; family Carangidae; genus Seriola; species Seriola lalandi. Next base: position 711,476 of record NW_019524999.1, on the reverse strand, counting down.
TGTTTGACAGCTATTTCAGCTCCATCACTCATCTGTGCACTATTTGTTTGACAGCTTTCTTCTGTATAGACTCCTAACTGATAGCATATAATAACTCTACTTTATGTAACGTCTACCATTATTTATTTATTCACTGATTCCTTTATCCATTATACATTTCTTTATCTATAGTAGTTTTTCTTTGATTATCTAATTTTTTATAATTGTTTATCTTATTGTTATTGTCTATACCAATTATTTTAACAATTATACTTTTGCCTGTGAGTCTCATCCTAAGCATTTCATTGCACAGATGCCATGTGTTATACTGCTCAAATGACAAATAACGTTGAACTTGAACTTAGTCACAAAACCCAACTTAAATTCATTAATTATTAATATACATTAACAAATTATTGGTAATGTTCATTTGCCATTGTTCATAAATTTTCAATTGTTTTCATTACAGCATTAGTTCATCTAAAGAAAGGTCTGTCCTCTTTCTCTTAACTTTGGCATCTTAGTAATGATCATAAATGATCCACATCAATTGGAACCAAACTTTTCAGTATAGCTGTTTTCTTGTTCTTTTTAAAATAAATGATCTCACAGTGTGCGACGCTAATAATTACTTTATGTTTTTATAATCATGAGTAAAAAGAGGTGCGATTATGACAATCACTGCCATTTGAAAAGATGGGACTATGATCAGAGAACCTGATTTAATTTGCTTTTATTTCTTCCTTTGTTCTTTAGTCACGTATGGCATCGGTATTAGTGAGTCAACACACACACACACACACACACACACACACACACACACACACACACACACACAGACTCACACACGAGAAGCTCACTATATTTAGATTTGTAATCACAGCTCCTGAAGATAATTTCTCACTTTCAAACACTGTCCTGTAAACGGGCTCAGGTTTATTTCCCTTTGCAGTGCTTTTTAATATCAGCCGCTGATAGGAAGCAACTTGGACCCAAACTGTTTCCTAGCAACACAATTTCAATGTAATGGTCACCAGCATCATTTTGAGTGATCACTTAACTCCAAAGATCCTTTTCTCCTAATTATAAAGTTACTTTTCTTTTTCCATTACATCACTTTATGAGGCAAACATCACATGACCTATCATCTGACAAGATACTGTAGTGACATCATGGTCCCCTGAATTTGTACTGTACCCTTAATTTCACACCGTCCTTGCCCTGCGTGTACATCTTGGCATGACTGACAAAGTAGTTTTAATTTGATCACCGCAGCGGAACCAGTTTTCACTCAGAGACTTTGGCATTTTACACTTTGTCATTTTCCACGTGTGACTCCTCAGGGAGCATTTGTCAAGACAGCCAATTTATCAGATAATAAAATAATGATAATGGTAATTAGATTAATTCTCCTGATCATGACCCGTGCACTTTGAATGCCGATTACCATGTAAACACAATCTCTGTGTGATTTTCCAGGCTGATAGCTGTGTGCCCAAATCAGAGCACCACACGTGTATCCCAAGGTCTAATGAAATAATAACTTTAGTTGCTCAAGCATAGTCAGGTTTTACTTCTCCTTTTTATACTACTGCACCACTAACAACAACTCTCCTGCCTGCTACGAAACATTAGCCATCAATTATGTTGTAATTAAGAAATATCTAAGCTTTGGCACCTACGACCACATTACAAATTCTCCACAGCTGACTGATTTCAGAGTATTGAAAAGAAAATGCAAATAGGTTTTCAATTTGGGAAGGGGATGCAGGCTAATTGAGTTGACCTTAAAATGGTCTTTTATTTAAAATTAACACCAGGATGTGAAGCAGTGGGTGTTTTTTGTTAAGAGTTACATTTGTTAAATATGCGGCCATACTTCACCACAGCACTGACTTCTGCAATCTAACCATAGCACAAATATTTTTTTTTTCATTTCATGGCAAATAAACCACATGCGTAGACTACAACTGACATAATATTTGTTCCTCTGTCAGTTTTTGTTTGTGTCTTACAGTGCCACCCTAATGACTGGAAAATTTCAACCTGAACAATTTCTGTATGCAAATGCACATTTGTACAACACAGATTTCAAGTAGTGCACGAGTTATAAAAGTTGACAGCAGGTTCTTGAGTGCATATAGCCTGCACTGGCTGCAGGAACGTCACACCTTTAATGCCAGAGAGAGCTCTCCATCTGAGGCAAGCAGGTGAGTACACGCATGGTCTCACACTGAGTTGAACCCCAGTCTAACCGCATTAGCTCAGCCGTTTATGCATTTAATGCCAGCTACAGCTATACATGCAGCAGGCCATGAATCACCGAGAGGACTTTTGGTTGGTATAAATCATTTATATTGTTAAGCTTTCAAGCCGACACAGTCATTTATCCTCAGTTCAAGGAGACACAGGCAGCTTAAGACACTTGTCAATGACGTGTTTGGAGAAAGCTCATAACAGCCTGTCAAGCAGAGATGAGATGTACGCCATGTACCAGGACAGCGTTAAAACCAACACGCTCATGCTTATCTGTGCCATAAAAACACGCAGATGTAATGGATGGAAATTCTTCCAGCACTCTGTCCTCTGCCCTGCAGTTGCCATTGTAAATTATCACCTGTCATATCTGTGACATTTCAACAAAGACACTTGATGTGATGATGCTGGAGATATGAACTTTTAAGGTGGCGGGGGTGTTCTGAGGGAGTTTTGCAACCGCAGACCCCATGCTAGCATCCTATATTTCAGGCGGCGTTATCCATCTATCTTAAGAAGATAGATCAAAACATGAAAACAGTGGCAGTTTGTTGCCTGAACATAGATCAAAGTTGGGATAGGTTCATCTTTAATTCACCATGACTAATCTGCACCAAGCGAGATGTGTTTGTTGAAAACAGCTTTTGGTGTTGTGAGAGCTGTTAACACTACACATAGACACTACGGCTAGCCATATGTCCAGGTGGAAAGTTAAAACACAAGCATATCCACACCAGCCTCACTTGAAAGTCACAAAGTAATTAAATGATTCTTTATCTATAAACATATGCCAGTGTCAAGAGAAAATAGCCTCAAGTTAGGCGCCCAATAATGAGAAACACCTGTAATTACTTGGAAATGTCAAGTTCTGTGACAAAGCGAGCGAGCATATGTGTAGGAGAAGGCGGAGAGTTACAGCTGGTGTAAAAGCTCATGTCTGGAGGTAAACTGCATGGTGAGTCATTTTGTATTACGGGCTGCCTCTCTAATCGCCTTGTTTTTCTGTTGAAGTTTCTCCTGAGGGAGAGCTGGCCGAGTTCTGAGATGGAAACGACAGTGGGGGAGGACACACTATTCCCGCGTGGGACTGTTCTGTCCCTGTAACGGTAGCAGGGAACCTTTCAGCCCACCAGCTCCACACGTTTCCACAGGATCAAATGCTGCCCACCAAATAGCAGTCAGCTTTCAGAGGAAAACATTCTGCTTTAACAAAGAGACATAACAGAGAACAAAACACGGATCTCGATGATGAAACATTAAGAAAACAACAGTTAATTGTCCATAGTATCCTGAAAGTTTGGAAAGAGAGAAGTCTCATCATGTCAACTATTACGTTAAGATTAGGGAATTAAAACTCCATGGTTAAGGTTGGGAAAACATGGTTGTCTGGGTTAAAAGAAATCAGAATTGATTGTTGGTACCAGATGGGGAAGACACATGATTTGCTGAGCCTACGATCCCCCCCGAGTGTTAAGAAATAAGAAATGGCCAATATTTTTTTTTCGTTTCAGTCTCATTAGGGATTACAAGCTTTTCAGAGCACACAAACCTCAGACCTCATTTGTTTAAAACCCACATTAAAACATAAAACAAGACTAGGTCAAAATCCAGTATATCACTGGACTGCGTATGGTCAATGTGCGAAATTGAGGACGTAGTTGAAAAATGTGGTGGAAATGCTGTAAACAACTGACATTATCACATTGTATTTGCATTCTGCCTAGTGTCAACAGTTTTCTGCCCTTTATCTGTTTGCTTCTCTCCTTCCTTCTGTGCTCACATATATAGTACTTTAATACAGCCGAGTTTCCAATAAATTTCCTCTTATTCACATGTTTTTCTGTTTCTGTTGTCAGGCAACAGTATAAGTGTGAAGTAGTGACTGAAATGCGTGACATTAAGACTACATGTTAAATTCCAAGCCATTTTAAAGTTGCTGCTCTGTTTCAATAATCAGGTTTTTAAAGCCACAAAGAGAAAGTTAGAAGCGACACAATATCTTTCTTATTTTGTCTCTCTCACAGCGCACAGCCACCTTCTGGGATCAACGCCTTTACTTGAAGCCGGCTTGTATTAGAGGCAGGTCTTTATTTCTAATTCTCTTTGATTTGTGTAATTGATCATACTGGTATTTTATTAGGAAGCTTCATTTTCAGTTGCTACCATTTGCTGTGATAAATTTACTTCCTTACGTTAATACAAACTCAACACTTCCTGTAACTGTTTGAAATTAAAAGCCCTCTAGCGTTTCAGATGGCAGAAACCAGGGCTTTTATTGCTGTGCTGCAGTAAGTGTATTGTCTGGTTTCTGTTGTTTCTGTTGTTTACATGCTATTCAGATCTGCTACTTTCTTTAGCATGACAGAAACCAATAGCTTCTCTCTCTCTCCTTCCCAGGAGAGGATCAAAATTAAGCTTCATACTTAAAACACTGCTTTGACCAACTGTACATATCAATTAGAGAGAACTGGAAAATAAGGCCTGTTACTTTCATAAGCTGAAAGTAGCTGTGAAAGAGCAATGACCAATGGTGGAATTATGATCACTCACTCACTCACTCACTCACTCATTCTCTCAGTCATGGACATTCATGTTTATAGGGTTGACCCTGCTGTGGTCCAGCCAAAAATATGTTAAACACATTAAAACCATAAAACAGTGCTAAAGTGATTTCATAAAACCTGGAGTAATATCCAGCCATCATGATCCAGCCAAAACATTAATGGTTAAAAAAACATCACCGCTCTCACCCACAACATTAACCTGCCAAATGCCATATTTTAAGTGTATATCCGAGTTGGGCTGTATTTTCAGAAAAAATGCTTCCTAATTTTGGATCAGTCAGATCAAACACTGCACTCTGATGTCTCATAAATCCTCTTGTATCTTTTGGCAAATGATTTTGCTGAATGTTTGGGATGTCAAAAGGACATCTCTTATACTGAGAGAGCCATTTGTGCTCTTTATCTGATGAAAGTACATAATGGATTAGTTCAGAATATCCAAGTCCTTCCGATGCTCGGCAAATTGAGCTACACACACTTTTTTTCACTCACAAGTTGTGAAGGCCAATCTACTCACAGATTGTCTGTCTGCTTTGAAACAAAACACTATAAAGAGTTTGAGATGGTTTTCAAATTTTCACATATGTGCGATTTATTTTAGCAGTGCCTTGATTTGTGTCATCACAGGCTGCCTCAGTTAGGATAAAGCTGTTGTACTTCCCAGTGTTGACTCAGGTCAACTCTTCAGAGGAGCAGCAATTTTACTACAATCACTCGATGGATCATTACATCCTGGCTACTGCACTCTGACCACTTCTGTCTGTTTGTTGAGTGCTGTGGACGTCAATTAACATGTGCAAAATGGTGCAACGCTGCATGACACAGCAAGTGTGTGTTGCACTTAAGGACAGATAACAAAAAGTAACATAAGAATGAAATACCAATTAACTTGTTCTATTTTACCGCCTGTTGTACTGATGCAGAATAATGGCTGTTTAAACATTAACCAACTTGAAGCTACAACACTACTAATTTTGAAAAAAAAAAACATACTGACTGTGAGCAGCATGCTGAGAATAGAGAAAAATCTTCATATCTCAAACCTTTATATGTATCCATGTTTTTTTTCCTTCCTTTGTTTTGCTTCTTTGAGCTATTATTTCCCCTTTAATAGCATGCCATTCATTTGGGTGCCATTTTCTAGTATAAAGTGGAGCCTTGTTAACAAAGGGGGAAGAAAAGCCATTAAAATGGATGGCTTTCTCATCAACAGGAAGCTACCAAGGCACAAAGGCACAAGTTGTTCTCTGAAACCCCCTTAATCATCCAACAAACACAATTATCACCATTGTTTTCCTGTGAGCTGAGCTCAGTCCACATCGTTTGATATCAGAAGTCACGTTTTTGCCAGATTTCATGAATTCATTTAAAGCAGGAGACTGAAGGAGAAATCTAATCAAAAGTGCTTTCACGATGAGGAACAGCTTAGTGTGACCAGTGGTTGAATTGCCTTACATGTTTATTTGCATTTGTCTGTCTGAAATACAGTCTTGTGGTTGTTTTGTTTCTGCCACTTTGCTGTTATGAAAGAAGAGAGAAATAATGACAGGGAAACTTGTGTTGTCTCAGCAGGACATCATGCAGCAAGCTCCCTCTGAGTTGTGTTTGTTCCCAGACCGATATGCTCAGTAGATTCCACTTAGTTCATCTTAATCTAGAAACCTGAATGCTTGCTGAAGACATTGTATCTCTGAGCCAGAGTGGGTGTGGTGTTTTATTACTTTTAATTCTTAGGTGTTTATGAGAGATTATACATCAATGTCAAACAAGAAAATCTTCAGCAGCACATAGCTGGAAGCTGTTGGTAAACAAATGCTTCCATTTTCTTAACATACTTATAAGTGGTGGGGGGGGGGGGCTCTGAAGGTGCACAACAGACTTGAAAGCATCACATATTCTACACGTCTGCGATTCTATGAAGCTCTAGCAGTGCTACAGTTTAGTATGATATTGCACAAAGCACAGAAGCTGTGTACATGCAGTGCCAGGATTCATCTAACGACTCCCTCTCATGGGCTGCCAGTTCATGGAGATGTGTGACAGTGTTGACAGAATCTGAATCTATTCAGCGAAGTCCAACCGCTAGCTGTTGAGGACCAAAACAAGACTTGATTAGCAATGCCTCTGCGGGGATCCTGCTCTGTACAGCTGAACAGTTGTACTGGCAGCAAGGTATCAGCAGTTCAGGAAATACACGAAACTTAAGAGAGGGACAGGTATAACAAGCGAACCGCCTCAGCCGCACTCAAGTGCAAGCAACAGTCCTGCAGCTCCTTTGACAGCTATATTAGTGCTAATGACAGGCTGTGCTACTGTGTGGCTCAGCTGCAACTGGGCTACGGGACAGAATAACTGCTGGACAAGTGTGAAAGCATGTCCATTCAGGGTTCACAATGAAGCCCTTTCGTAGGAAAATTATACCGTCAAAATATTTCCAGTTTGGGATAAAACTTGGCTGGAGAGAATAATTAATTGTTTGCTGTCCTGACCTCTCCCAGACTTGCAATTTTTGCTGACATGAACTATTCCTTTTTGTTCATTCAGGTGCAGTGGGAACAGGTCGCGAAACATGACATTGACTAATCATTACCTTTTACTCAGTGGATAGAGCTGGAAGTTATCAAACAGTAGTTTATCATTCATTTGGAGTCATTCACTCCCTTTTATCTCTGTTTTTGGTTTGGTTTGACCAACTCCTGAGGGAAATATGTGTCTCTTCAGCTGCTAAATGGTCCATTGTGTTCACCAGCTAACTTTGCTGTTTTGTATTGAGCATACAGGCTTAAGTATATTTTTTGGGGCTTTTTTTTTTTATGCCTTTATTGGACAGGACAGTAGAGAGACAGGAAATGGGGAGGCAGAGAGGGGGAATGACATGCAGTAAAGGCCGTCCGATGCGGGACTCGAACCGGGGCCAGCTGCAGCGAGGACTGTAGCCTCTACACATGGAGCGCCTGCTTAGACCACTACACCACACGACGCCCCGCATACAGGCTTTTAGAGCCTTTTTTTGTAAGAACAACTGTCTGCTGCAACCACAAACTGTGACATAATGTAATATTGTTTTATATTGACACTTGATACATTGTTGTAACAAAAATATTGACTATAGCTGCTTTAAAGTTATAATGAGATGATAGGTTTTTTTGTGTAATTAAGGGTCAACAATTTTCCAGTAATAGCCATTAATGTATTTATGTTCTGTAATTAGTTGTATATAAAGTACTGCTCATTGTTGGTGGTAGAGTCTGCCATTCCTGTGGAGGATTCACATGAAACGATGCAGTGTTACTGTTTTTGATCTCATGTTTACTGTTCACTCTCTTTACACCATATCAGAGCTGTCTTAAAGTTACTGCTGATGCAAACAACATGAGTTTGTTTGGTGTAAATAGATACACCAGTTGCTGTTCTAATGTATTTCCGGCAATGTAGCTGCTTGTTTGCAACAAGTGTGTGCTGCAGTTTAGTGCAACCACTGGAGTGCTGCCAAATCAACCAGGACTGAAATTTCTAGGCGTATAAATTGTATGACAAGTGGCAAAAGTCCATCTGCTGATGAAGATCACATGTGGTGAGATAATTCTAACACTTATTATTTCCAAGGTCGGAAATGTTTAATCTCAACTCTGAAAGATCTGTCTTTTCAAATTCTTCTATTTAATGTTCACTGTGGGTGCAGCAGCTGGGATGAACATTCGATACTAAAATAAAAAGTGACATTAATACTTTTGGCATCTAGATATCACCTGTAAATGTATTTGATTAAACTCTAAATGTCACCAACCGAGGAAACGGTCTAAAGCCAACTTTGAATGGATATCTGAGACGGAGCCTTTAGTCCCTGTACGGATTCATGAGACACTTTTGTGCTGCTGCTGAAATCATTACGAGATGAATTAAAGAATCTGCATCATGTGTAGGCTGCATGCATTACTGTATGATTCACGCGGTTAAATGTGTCATTGCAACACGCAATTACAGGAATTGTCACTCTGTGGCCAGTTTAGGAGAATAAGGTAGTGTAGATCCTTTTTCGTCGGAGGCACAGATTATAGAGCATTCTGAGCTTATGTTCTGGCTCAAAGTATGAACTCCAGAGGAAAGCACAAAAGGAAGCATTTCAGCCTAAAATATGTGAACATGCTGGGAATTTTGAAGCAGCATGTTTCTAAAGTACTCCTGGTTTGTAATGACTGCATCAATTTACATTGCTCTTTATTAATTTAGGTCTACTGCCATGTTGCTAAAGCACCACTAACAAGAGACATTCAGAAAAAAAAGAAAACATTTCTATGGATAAAACAATTTATTCCATAAACGATAGGCTGTGAAATATGGTGCATACCACTTCGGAGCCATCAAAAGGAAGCTTCAGGGAGAAATTGCATGAGGAGGCATTATCAGGCTTGTCAGCAAGGCCTGTCTAAAATAAATACCATTTGCATCTTTCTTCTATTTATCATCTGTTGCATTATGCCTGCTGTCCTCTCTCGTTGCTGATTAAATTTCCATTAGCCATGCTTACTAGTCGTGCTGGGGAGGGCGCTCCTGAAAAATGCTCTTTGAATGCGATTGCTCTGAGAGAGTCAAGGTTGGGTAATGACACGGTGGCATGATAATTTTATTTTATTTTTTGGGGGGGATATACACCGTGTGACAGCGTGTCTTTCTCCAGTGCTTTTCTGGCTCCTGTATTGGAGGCTGGCAGGAGGAGAAAGGAAATGCAAAGAAGGAGACTCCAGGACATTGAAGGGGCGGAATTGAGGGAAAGATGGACGTTTCAATCAAAATGAAAACATCTTTTTGCGTACACCATTCATGTAATAAGATGAGAACCACTGCTTGGGGGTATTTGAGAAAAAATAATCTCCCAGGAAGAGTGTAAGAATTAACATTAAGCCCTGTATTTGCATTGAAAGATGAACTTTTAAATTACCTAAAAAGTCTCAGCTTTAGAAGGTCTAAATTAATAATCAACAACATTTTCATATAAATACTGTAGAAGTGGATTCAATCCATTTTAATTTTATTTATTTATTTTGCCCAAATTTGTCTTGGTGTGCTTTATAATCTGCACAAACACATGACACAGTCTATCCTTAGACCCTCGATATTTGCACAGTTGTTATAAGACAAATAATTCAGCTAATACCCAGACTGAGAACTCAATCCTCTGGTCATGAGGAGATCTGGGTTTTATGTTTTTTTTGGCCCAAAAATGGTTTGTTTGGAATAAAAAGTAGGTCAGTTTTAGCTACAAAAGGCAGCAATTGTGGCAGAAACTCAAAGTTATTATGAACATGAAATCTAAAAGCCACTGGGATGTACAGTGGAAAAACATAAAACTAGGGACCATCTTATAGAAGCTACAGATGACCACAGACAGTAGTTTATGGAGGTGTGAAACTGCAACTTGCTCTAACCAGCTGCAGTTCTCCTTGGTTTCTTTAATGGCTAGCTGGATTGATTAGTGCAGGGAGGGTGGGCGGCTGTGCGGCCCGCTGCCTCATTACTCTCAGTTTGCAGGTGTTCTCGATGCTTCGGTGCCACTGCTGCCTTGGCGTGGAAAAGACAGAGGACACAGACCAGACCCACCTCGTTCATCTTGCGCGCTTTGATGGAGGTCACGCAGGAAGAGCGCTCTTGCTCAGAATAAGTCGCTGGGAGTGACAGATGGAGCTGCAAGAACGGGAGGGGAATCAGCTCAGCCTCAAAGTGTTTCATTTGTTTTTCATCTCAGGAAGGCGGCTGCAGGCACAGTTTTGATGACAGCACCCACCAGGCCTACTTTATGGTTATGTAAGGCACCCTGACTGTGTGTGTGTTTGAAATTTACTACATCTTGATGAAACTGCAAATGTGTGGTACTGATTGCGTGTTTCTTGGTGGGTTAGAACAACGCAATCTGTCTATGCTTTACTTTGCTTGGTCACAGCAACAGAATAGCTGTGTCAGCCACATAATGAACATGAAAATAATGTTCTCATGTCATTTAATCAAGATGTATTGAATTGTAGGAGCATGCAAAATATACTCATGTACACACAGTCTAGAAAGAGGAGTCTACAAAGAGCAGGGTGGGTGAGGATTTCACTATTTAAGCCAAACACGTCTCCTATAAATTATGCTTATATAATAATTTGTTTCACTAATTATGTTTTGATGGGAAACATAATTGCTTCCTGGATTATGTTCACTACATTTATGTACTGCACACAAAGCATCAGGACTGGAAACAATGGTTAGCAACCTGAGTGTCACGTGTGGTTAGGTTTAAATAACAAAGGCACTTTGGTTAATCGTGCTGGAGTGACCCCTCTTAAGGTTGTGGTCTCTCCGCCGGCAGGGGCTCCACATATAAGTACTAAAAAGATACTAACATATACATATGTGTTGTACCTGCATGTACATACACGCACATATACACACACATACTTGAAAACTGAATAAAATATCAAATGCAACAACCAGGTACAGCCAGTGTGACTGCTGGTTAAATAAATTAAGATAAGGTGATCATTTCTTTTGGTTTTACAACGTCAAATGTCAATCATTCGCAAGATATGTGATGACTGGAGTCGATCTGTTCAAGAACTGTCATTCGTAAGCTACACAGAATACCTGTTTGTGTCTTTCCCTCCATTGCCTGATTGTGGCTAGTTTGTTTTCTAACCAGCAGAGAGTACTAACTTTCTCTCTCAATGACTGATTAAGTTCTTCACATGAACAATTAGTTACCACAAGGAGCATCAGCTGGTACATCTCCTGGTGTAAAAATGGTTTTGATCTCAGCATGCACGCCTTTAGAGTACTCACTGTTGATTTAGGAAAATTACGGGTATGGTCATCAATATACCCACAGCCTCTCCAGCACAATGGTGATGACCCTGTGACAAATATGGATGTCACTTGTCACCGTGGTCCTAAAATATCTTACTTTTCAAGCTGTTTTTGAAGACAGCAAGGGAGCCCTCAGAGCGTTAGGTAATTCAAGAGGGACCACAAAGGAGAAGAGGTTGTAAACATTTTGCAACATGACAGATATGTTCATTCACAAGATTTCCTGATTATGTGATGAAAAAAAAAAAACCTAATCAGAGCAGCATTATGTTTCAATCAAAACATATTTTCTGTTGCAAATTAGTTGTATGTATGTGTAATTTCTAGGAGACAGGGTTGTTAAAGTACCTATTTGAATGTCATCAGCAGAGATATTTGAAAGAAATGCAAACAACACAAATTTGTTCTCACAAGCTTCATCGTCAAGTGACAAAATCTGGGGGCATATCGTCAGCCAAATGGCCATCTAGCCTGTCATAGTCGTCCTAATTGCCGTGTTAGAGCAGAGATCCGGCTGAGATACAGGTCTCATTATTCTCACTTTCATTTCACAAATACTTTGCAAATTCTTTCTTCCTGACTTCTAGTGCTGTCACTTATTGTTCTATCTCTGAGCAGAGGAGTTCTGGATCATAAACTCCATCTCCTCACATTTGCATATTCTCATATTCTGCCTCAGCTGTCTCGTCAGGTGAGAAAGTAGACCATCATAAAATAAAATGTTTCAGGCTATGCCAGTTGCAAGGACACTGCAATTAAGCAATGTGACCAGACCTGTTGTTTAAGTCTCTTGAATTTATGCAGCTTATCGTGCGGTGTATTATCTTGACAATCTCCGTGGGCTTTAATTATTGGAACACTTAAAGTGTGTTGTAGAGTTCATCAGTGCTCTGTAACACTCAACACAGGGCTGCCAAGAAAGAAACGAGTAGGTGGGCGGGGGGCAATTAGAGTGTAGAGCAGTTTCCACTCAACTCTTGTCCCATAGGAATTCTGTCCTCACATTTTGGTTCCAGTCAATAATTCAGCCACTGGATTTAACCATTTGTCATCATATCAAACTCCCCATTGCCAGTGTGACTGGCTTTTAGAAGGGCTGGGGAAAAAAAGGCTGTGAGGGTGGAAGAGTGCATCTGGGTCAGCACATAACTAAGGAAATGATAGAACTTCATTGTGAGAATTTTGATGGGCAATTGAGCTGTTAGTTAAAGTGAGCTTTTCCAATAAATCACGATAATAAACATGATTTTTTTCTGATCTGAATCCTCTATAAGTAACAATAAGAAACCCTACACATCACTGTTACAAAGATGATTAATATTACAATTTTTGATCTGGGAATGTTGTGGTTTGGCTTAAAGACTGCTTGGTTAAAGTTAAAGAAAGATTGTGGTTTGGACTAAAACATATAAGTTCATTCCTGACTTTGGAAATAGCAGTTTTCAAACCTGGGACAAATATTATGATTAGCTAACAAGATTGTTTCCACCAACTTGCACAGATGTTCAGTCTTTGATAGTCAGGAAGGAGACTCAACCTCATGACTGAGTAAATACACTAGATAGATACTAGTATTAGAATTTCCAGACAACCCTGGAAATTGTGTGAGGACACCAATTTTAGTATGTTCTTGTAACAAAACAAACAAAGATGAAAAACAGCAAGATTGCACTGTTTATATGTAGTGCAGGTTTTTGCTGAAAAAAACAAAAAGGGGGGTGGGTGGGGGGGTGTGTCACTGGGGGAGACTGTATGGCCTACAGAGAGAATCGGGTGCGAGTGAACTTTGTAAAATGAAGCTAACTTTGGGTTAGATAAAGCTGTTTATTTACCGGTGTGTCTCCTTCAGGCAACAGACAAGAAACGCAATCAGTTGCTGATGTTAGTCACAAATACTGTATCAAACATGTTTAATAAATTTTTTATGAGAACGAGTATCAGCAACCGGGTCTGAAGACTTAAGATTGGTATCTTTACATATCACACACTAGTATTTGATTTTATCTGTCAACACCAACTGTCACACCCCAAATCATATTTATAATCTGATCAACAGCTGAAATGTGTGTCCCCGTATTTAGTAGACAACACAGTCTCAGTTACGTCAGTTTTAGCTAAAAAAGACTACACTATTGACGATTTTCTAATCTTGAATTCTTGAACTCACAGTATTGCCTCAATAATAAAAAATAAAGCAGCTACAGACAGTAATCCAACAAGGCATACAATACAAAAAAGCCATGAGTGAATATTAAGGATACATCTTATTAAATAAGAAAATAACTGGATTAAAAAGTACTGCGAATACTGTATGCTGTGTCTTGGACTTTTTCTGATCTCTTTCTTGAGTCTGCTCTTCACTTATCTGTGTTCAGTCTTAAACTAAGGTGGCTTTGACAGGGCTATTTGTGTGCACTAGGGCTATGTATTGTACAGGATATGGCTTTTCATTCATTTTACAAATTTTGTTTGGATTTCAAGCAACATGTAAATAAAAAAAGTTGCGGTCCCAAAAGCGTCTTTAAAAAGGATTATATGATTTCAAAATGTGCGAAGATATCCTGTCGAAGTAACTGTTAAATCACTGTTGGGCTAACTGTTAGCTTATGTATTTCACTCTTTAAATCTTGTGGATTTCCAATGGGCTTAATGTGAATGTTAATCTTTCATTTGAATCCAGCTTCCCTGTTACTAATTCATTTTTAGCCATGGTAACAACATGGCTCTGTTAGGATGGCCAGTTTGGTCCAGACTGAAAACCTCAACAACTATTTTATTGACTGTCATGTATTTTGTATGCATTACATATACATTTGTTGCCCAGAGGTTGAATCCTATTGGCTTTGGTAATGCCCAGACTTTTCCTCTAGCGCCACCAGGAGGCTGACATCTATGCTCGCAAGATTGTTGTGAAATTTAGTCCAGATATCATATTCCCCTCAGGATGACTTATAATAACATTGGTGATCCCTTAGCTTTTCTTAGCTTCAGTTTGTCCAATACTTTGTTTTATGACGAATTACATGGAACACTAATGACATTATATTCTCTAGAATTCAAATGTTCAGTTCATTTTTCAGTAACCATGAGCACAGAAGTATATTTCATTCATATTTACCAACATCGTAAATGAGCAAAACCAGCAAAACGACGGTGGCTCCTTACCTTTGGCGAGGTCATGAAGTCCTATTGTCTGTCCATTCCTCAATAATTTATATTCCTTTAGTCCATAAGGGTCCATAGATAAAAAAAAAATTATAATAATAACATGGTCATGAGAAGTCCATTGTCCATCAAGCAAATTTATTCGCGTCACTTCTCTCCACATTTCAAACATTTTCTCTCCTTCCAACTGCCTGACAGCGGGTATGCTTGTTTGCCTCAGTTTACTGGCTACAAAATGGAGGTCTCCTGCAAAGATCCATTCAGATTTTCGAAAGTAGGCTTGGGTGAAGACAGTGAGCGTACCCAAGCAAAAAACCAATGATGCAATTTTTTTCATTCGAGGAAAGCGCTGCTAGTGGTTGCTGCTTTTGTCAATCATTCTAGCTTGAAGACAGGTGTCTGCCCGGTTGAATGAGACCAAACCACCTTTCACGGCCAATGCTAATTGGCCGTTAAAAGTGTGAAATTACCCACCTCACAGCTGTGAGGGTGCAGGAGGAAATGTATGAGGAAAAAAAAGGATCAACTGTTTTGAATGATGTAAATAGGTTTTTTTAGACATCAAAATTATCCAATATATTTTCTACTGTTTCAGATTAAGGAGTTAAAGAAAAAGGTTAAAGCACAATTTTCAAGTTCTCCATTTAAAGAGGTTCAAGGGTGCCAGTGAACAAATAAATAAGTCTATAGCTCCCATGTGATTAGGCCCAAAGGCCTGCAATGTTTCTGACAAAATGTAAAAGGGATATGATGATTTTTAGTTCTCATCCCTAAGTATATTTTATGTACTGTTATTTTTTATTTTCTTTTTTTTTTCTTTAATTACCTTTTTTTTAGGCAAGGACAAAAAATACCAGGTATGAACTGGTGTAGTTTAGATTGGGTTTTAGTCTCATGCTAAACGCTAAACTTTCAGAAACTAAAAAATGTTACCTTTTAAATGATGTCTCATAAATGTTCTTCTATTTAGACATGAAACGGTATGGAAATCTAGTATCATGATTATAGTGACCAAAATGATCAAAGTTATCAGTATTATCCCGGTATTGGTAAAATGCGCTGAAAATTTTATTTTGTTTAAAATTAATAAAACGCAACCTGAAATCATCTGACCGAGTGAATGTTTGCATTAAACATTAAAATAATATCATGCCCAACACATCTATCAGCATCAGCAAACTCTGTGAACAAGGGAGTAGCTTTTTTTTTCTCCTGCTGTGACGTCTTTCAGGGCACAGACACTGGAGACACATCTGCCACCTGTCCAGCACAGTGCTGTTAAACCAGAAACACTGCGGCTACACTTCACGGGGATTACAGTGAGCTGAAGCCCTTTTTAAAAACAACCTATCACCGATCGAAGCGTCTCTCACGGAGGCTCAACGGCAGCAGCTCACTCTTTATCTCCTGCGTCTGCCTGCGCGTCATGTGACATCGCTCGGAACAGAAAGGCAACCTCGTCTGGCAGTATAAAAGGAGTCAATCGCCGTTTTAGCGGGGTTAGTTGCGTTTAAAAAAACGTGCTTACACCCACTACTTTGGTGTTAAGGTAAAAAAGGTATAAGAAGCTGAAAAATCTCCACAGCAGTGCTATCACTGCCTTCCGCCATGTTTTGATTGACACATTGATTGTCACATTAACAAACCCACGTTGTGTTGCCGCGCATGCGTCTGGGAGGGGTTGCTGGTTGATGCCTTACAGAACCTAAAATGAGTCAAATTAACTACAGTAATTAACCACAGTAATCGACCACGGTTATAGTGATCATTAGAATTTAATAAAATAAAATAAATAAATAAATGTATAAATTATCAATTCAATACTAACCACCTGGCATTTCTAACTTTATATAGCGTGAAACCAGTTAATGTTTCATCTCTACTTCCTATAAGCTTTTTCATTTGAGTATGAAAAAATATATGCTAATTCCATTAAAAACAGTTTCTTTGCACTAACTATTAACACCATATCTTTCTCTGACTTGTAATTTCTTTAACCAAATTTTGTCCAACACTCTCACAGTTTCACAGTTGCTTCCAGTAAACACTTTAAAAGCAGGTACCAGTCTTCAAACTACAAACTCTACCGACCTTGAAAGCCCTAGAAAAAGCTAATCAGTTGACCCTAAGTTGGGATTTTTTGTCAAACTTCTTGGTAAAGGTGCTATATATATATATACAGTATATACATATATACACATATACATACATATATATATTAGTTTCAAACATTAAAAAAATTAAACAGAAACTATCAACAGAATGTGAAATATCAGTTTTGATGTTATGTTAAAGATGTCTCTGTATTGTCTTGCAGAGATATGGTGGGTTCCAAGTATGGTCTCAGACTTCGGGACCTTACTGTATCTACTGAAGCTAGCATGCTAACCAGATAGCCCTGGTTTGTCCCATCTTGTAATACCACTCTGTACCTCAAGAGGTGATAGGGAGTCACTGTAGTGTCCAGTCTGTTCTCAGTCCAACATGAGAGGATGAAAAAGTGGCTTTGCTCAGAGGGACAGAAACCACATTTGGTGCCAAAGAAAAGAAGTGATAGAAATAGAAGCAAAACAAGAGTGTTTTTGCTTTCCACTACTTTGATGTTGAAGTTGGCTTTATAGTGATAGTAAATACTTACAGCACCTTTAAGATTAGGAAAGCATTATGGTGATGGATAAAAGAAAACAATGTTGACTGTTGGTAAGAAACAAGAAGCTAAGTGGTCTCCTGGTTTTGTGGAGCTAAAACCAGGAGTAAAGGTAAACATAGCTTGTTTTAGACTTTGGAACAAACAACGATACATGTCCTTTTTGGTGAGGACAGTCTCTGAAAGTAATGGAGTAACTTTTGTGTTACTGTTTATCACAGCTCGTGTTTGTACATGTTTTGTAATTACTATCAAACGTCAGGGACCTATACAAACAACAGAGCTATGAGTAAAAACAAATTAAATTTTCGGCTGACATCAAACCCTATGTTAAAACTTAAAAATCAAATGTGTGTGTGTGTGTGTGTGTGTGTTCTCTGCTGTTAGTTATGAGCCACTCTCAGGAAATCACAATGTATCTGCTCATTAGATGGATGACTTGGGTATTTTTAGTCTGTAACATGTTGTTATGAATAAATTATTCTATTCCAGTGTGGCTGTAAAGTGAGTATGTTCAGTCAAAGCCTTCCTCCTTGAACACATATAAAAGCATGACAATGTTCAGAGTAGAGTGTCACTGTTGTAAAGGTCACATCAGTTCAACACAAAGACAATCTATAATTCCATCATCAATTGCCATTTATTAGTATCAAACCACTGCTACAAAATTACATCAAACATGATGAAAATGGACTTGCATACGTGCTATACACAATGTAAGCTTTAAAGTAATTAAAGTACATGGATTTTCTTACTTCTGGACAAATATCAATATATATTTATATATATTATATATAGATATATCAATGCCACTTAAAGCCATATATATCATTCCAGTGATCTAGAGCCTATAAATGTACAACTATATCCCTGGTGGCTAAAGGACCCTCATACACATTTAAGTAAACATTTCATTTCCAGACTTCTCATCGCATTATTTTTCAGCATGAAGATTAAATAAAAACAAACCAGATAAAAAAAAGAAGAGAAATAAAAGCTCATACAGAAAACTTTTAATATGTTCCTTTCAACCATTTTTTATGTCCACTCCTATTTTTTTGTAAAAGGAAAACAAAATGGCATGAGTAAATATTTTCAATTTACAGGAACAAACAGAAGAAATGCTGAACCTCATACACTGAACTCTACTAGAGGTCACTCCATTTAAACAAATACAACACTGAAGACACATACTGTATGATGAACTGGTGCTACAAAGAACTGATTTGCTGTGTCATTCAGTGTTTATAAAACAATGTGTAATCTTCCTTTTGAGGCATGAAAACAAAGGAAACAGGATTACAATTACCGTCAGTAAAATAATGACATTTTTTCTATGGTAATATGTTCAGTTCTTCATGAAAAACTGACAATTGCCCTCGAGCTTCATGTGAAAACTCGTCGCAGTGTGTGATTCAGTCATTGGCGTCATGGAGAGACCTGGCTTAGATAGCTTGCTTTAAAACCCAGGCATTATCTCAAGCTCTGCATCATTGGCTGGCAACTTATTTTCCAGTTCAGTGGAAATAATGAGGGACTGGTTGACAAATACTTGATGCAACCTCTTTTTAAAATAGCACATCCCCCCCTACATTGGCAGCTGCCACACTATCACAGCTAAAAGAAAATGGAGAGTCACACCAGTCAAAAATTACTCACAGTTTTTGTATTAATTGAACTGTTTGAGAGAAAAGGAAGAGACCTGTTTAAAAAAAAACAGTACTTTTTTTTTTCTTTTTCCATTTAGAACTGAATCAAACTTGCCAATAGACTGGTTACAGGGGGAGAAATTCAACTTCTTTTTCCCTTTCTTTGACAGGAGGGATAGCTTTTGCCTGCTGTGCAACAAACATATCTACCAGGCTGAATGCTAGCACTCAAGAAACAGAGGTTTTTTTGATTCTGACAACTCAGTATGCTGCTCAGGGGAGTGGGATGGCAACTGCAGGAGCCAGGCAGCAGCTCCAGCGTGTAGTATGACACAATCTCCCAGTTAAAACTGACAAAGGCACAGGAAGGGTTTCATTAACCACAGGGTCAGAAGGAATCCCTCTCTCATAGCTCCTCCAGCCTCCTCTGTGTTCATGCTAGCCACAGACGCCTTCGTAAAGAGCCAAACAGCACTTTGACGCCATGCTAGTAATTTCCATAAACTACAGTATATGATGCCTTAATTTTGCTGCAGGATAACACTGTTCTACATCTAATAATTTGCTGAACAAAAACTGCAGATATCCAGATTTTAGTGGTGGAAGGACAATACAATGTCAAGCATTATGTGCTGAAATATATCCTGGTTGATAATTTGTATTAGTTGCAATACAAAACAACTCATTCCAGTGTTTGCCACAACACATTCATGTTTGTCTTTTAAAACTGTTAATGCCACTTGCAATATATTGCCTCACCTCCTCACATTGGTTCTTATTGGCAACACAGTATGTGCTCCGCAGTAACATGCTGTCACAAATGTCTCTTGAATTTGCTATGATGTTTCCTACACTGACATCCAGAGTCACACATCATCCACAAAGTAATTCTTGCTGTTTTTTTAAACTCTGGTGGTTTTTTTTTATTATTTCTTTCTCCTGCAGGAAAATTGTTGATAGAGTCGGGTACAGTATGTCAATCACAGAAAAATATGAATAAATGTGCCTTTCAGATACGTCCCTGTCCATTCTAAAGAAGTGACAACAAGCAACAAGTATAGTTTGACTTGATAATATCCAGGATGAAGATGATTTGAACGCTGCTTCTGTTTCCCTGGAGGATAACTCCACATGAATACATTAAAACCTAACTATTCATTTATCATAATCATTTTATTCTTAATATCGTCACTATGTCTGATTCAATTTTTCAAACAAGTACAGATACATGTAATTATGTGATATCTGTGACCTATGTGGAGTTGTGTTATTTGCTTCTGCGCTGAGATATTGAATCTTTTGTTGTTATAAATAGCCAAAGTAATGAAAACTCTTATGCGAGCAAAAGACTGCATACAAGAGCTTTGTCTAGGGTTGTGGAAATAATGCTCAAAATAAGGGTTAGTCATGATTGATTGAATACTTTAAAGGCACATTCAGTACAGTACGTGACCTCCTCCGAGACTTTAAGTTTAAACAGCTGTTGTTTCATAACAACAAATCCAAATTTGTAATAAATGTATTTGAACAGAAGAGTATGATTCTGATACATCAGGGTGAGAGTAGGAGGATGGTTTGAAATGGGCAATTTAAAAATTCAGGGTTGGGATTGTGGAGCCTCAATAATACGCACTAGCATGAATATTTAAAATCCTCTTATCTTAAATTTAAAAGTGGAGAGATTTCTTTTTCCTCCACTATCGGCCGGGAGTGTGAGGTGAGGCAGTGATCTCTGCAGGTGGGTGGCGTGGCCCCTTTTCAGCTTGTACATCAACATGACTTTTTCAGCTGAGCTTTTATGAGGTAGGTCACACACAGCCGTGGATGTTTTAGTCAAGAGTGTATTCAGGTCAAAGGATACTCAAAAGCCCTGCGCTGCTGGGAAAAAAGCATAATCTACCCCAGGTGCATTACAGGATGCATGAGCAGTGGTTTATGTTTGTAAATATCTCCAGATCATATACTGAGCAACACAGTTCTGTCTGCAATGATGATGCAGTGCAAACAGTGATTAATCCTATGTACTGTGGCATCTGGCCATCTGCGCTCTGGAGGATTTATAGTGTTTGAGGGCAGAGGGGAGGGGATCAAATATGCATGATATGGCACAATTAAGATGACTCAATAACTCAAGCTACACTGTACAAACAGACTGATATGTCCCTCATGTCCTGGAGAAGTCCCCTCAGTGTTTGTACGAAAAATGGTCGAACAAACCCAGATGATTATGATTACTCTAAACAAAAGACAATGTTTTGGAAATTAATGAACAAAATAGGGACAACAGGGTCAACTACACCCCTTTTGTTTCACCAGGGTTTAACTGTATGTTCTTGAGAAATATTTTAGCTTTTAAGAACATGATAATTCTTTTTTTTTTTTTTACTGTAGCTTACATTCAGCAAACTAATCTTGTTATTCTCTTTCATTTCTTCATTTTACTATTTTGACACCAGCACCAATACAAAAAAAGTGAAATCATATTTAGACGTGAATGCTATGTAGTTGTCTGCTTCTGGTAATAATGACAAACATCATGTCATCAAGTTACATCTGATAATTCAAGCTAAAGATATAAGATATCATCTAAATTGATCATTCCTTAATGTTTCCAATTGTAACTTTTGCTTACATTAGCTGTGGCAACGTTAGCTAACGTTACAGAGTAAGAAAACAAGCTGCTTTCAAGGATCCTGAATTAAGTGATTAAAGTTAAATTAGTAGTGTGTGATGTATAACTGAGGGATTCCTAATTTTATTTAGTGTTTGCCAGGATTAGTTCATAGTAAATAAAGGATATATTGTATGTCCGATATTGTAACATTAGCTAATTTTACAATTACAACAATGTTGCTGTTGTAGCTATTGATGCTGTTGTAGCGTTTGCTAATGTTACCAAGTAAGCAAACAAGCTACTTTCAATGATCCTTATTTATGTGATTAAAATAATAATGTGTGATTTATAACTGATGGATTCAAACTTTAAAAAAAATATATGCTAGGTTTAGTTGATAGTAAACAGTAGTTATTAGAGTTAGCTCTTAGAATGATGGCTAACACTAGCTAACGCAACATGAACTGATATAACTATTGCACAGACTTACAGGATAAGCTGCTGCTCAGGCCTGAACGTCCAAAGATCCTGATTAAGATGAGGAAAATATTAATGTGTGATGTATAACTGAGAAATTCTGACTTTTGTTTACTATATGCTAGCTTTAGTTCATATTAAATAGAGGATAGAATATATAGAAGACACCAGATAACATCTAAATTGGTCCTAAATTGATTTAATTGTAACATTTGCTAATGTTACAGCTTGCACAGACTGACAGACCAAGTTGCAGTCCAGTCCTGAATTTTCAATGATCCTGATTTATAAATATTAATGTGTCATGTCCATGAAAGTGTAACTTAGGGATTCTAACTATCATTTAAGATCTGCTAGGTTCAGCTGTACAGGGTTGAACTTGACATGTGTTTTCAGCTAACAAGATTGTTTATTGACCAACAGACTCACTACTCAATTGGTCGTTTTGAACAGTAAAAGGACGATAACACTTGTTAAGTTTTTCAAAATTGAAATAGTGCAGAATGATATTTTTCCTCTCCAACAAACCACTTTTGGCCAAGCGTACATGAAGATTATGAAGATTATGAAGTCTAAAATCAAGAAGCCTGTAAACAGTTTTTGGGAAACTTTATGTTTTAAAGAGGAGACTTGCAATGGCGCACTCTGGCTCAAATAATAATAGTGATAATGACAAACCCCTAGGAGTGCTCATTAATTCAGATATGGGTTTATATTGTAACATGAAGACTTTTATTGCAAATAATAGTGATTGGATAAAAGGGACTTGTTAATACCATTATTCAAAATAATCAACATCCAGTACATTTCATATGGAATACTAGCATGGTCTTAACTGCTTAGATAAGCAACCAACATAACTCCAGACTGTCACCAATGTGCCACAATAATTATCATGACTCTGAATAGCAGTTTTAGTTTATCAGCAAAGTTGATTCAAATAAATCACAAACAAACATGGCCTGGTGATCTGTAGGAGGTATGTATTTTCAGACCAGGTTTAAGAACCAAAAGGTTTTTTTGGAAGAAAACTGGTTCCATTAATAAAAAGAGTATGAACACCTGTAAAATGGCCACCTCAAAAACACAGGTTAACTTTGACATGCAGCACAACCATACTCTCTGCACATCGTCAAACACGCAAGTGTGTGAAAACTATGACTACACACTGGCTCTAAAGATCAAAAGGTATCCTATTTTCTCCAAATATACACACATTGATTCTGTTCTATAATACTGTTATATTGGTTCACACCCTCTCTGTTTCAAAAAGTAGGTAATTTGATTGCAAACATTGTTCTTTTTAATGTACTTGTCTGACAAAAAATCAACAACAGTCATGGCATCTAAATGAACCTGACAACATTATAAACTATGCCATACTGAGCCTCATTCAAATAAATGTCACATATTCAGTTTTACATGTTTCAAATGTATCTTTTATACATTGTTTTCATAAAGGAAGAGAATAAATATATTTCTGACCAATTTTCATTATACTTTAACATTTAAACAAGATCATATGGTGCAGTATTTTCATAATTTGTAAAACAAGCTGATAACAATTTCAGTACAAACAATAAAAGAAAAAAAAAAAAAAAAGTTTACCAGACCTTAAAACAAATCACCACAAAACGTAAAAGTAATAACAGTGTTTGTGCTTTAAGTCTTTTAACTGCGATGGCTATTTCTCTATAGGTTTGCAGTTACAAGTTCATGTGAAAATACTGTGTGAACTTGGGTACTGTCAGTCCCTTGAATGGGGGGCAAAATATAACATAATCCAAATCCAAACAAGACTTGCAAACATGTTAACCTGTACGACAAATACTGCATTTGTATCAGATGCAACTGGCTTATTTGAAAATACCTGCGAGAGCCATAGGTTGACACATTAATATTTACTGAATATAGTTCCTAATTTGCATGTGTCAAACGAATGAATTGTATATTATTGAGAACATCTGGAAGTGTCCTTGTAAAGGAGGTTAATTTAATGTCTATGGTACTGTTAAGGCATTATAGTACAGTGTCTCTGTTTCCATCATGGATTGAAGATACTTGAAGATGAATATGCCAATGCTGAAAGTCTTGTCAAAAAGTAAACCCTGACAATAATACTGATTTTGATCCTTGATATGATTAATTTGAGTGAACAAAAAGCCACAGTTTCTCCTATTAAACGACCTCATGGTTTAATTTATTCTACACTCCTGTGGACGTTCACTGGCTCTGTGGACACTGATCATCTGTTTGTGTTAAACTCGCTCATCGTGGAGGAGCTGTTAGCACCTTAGGCCATGTTTGTAGTGATAAGCATGTTCATAGTTTTTATTTTGTTGCTCATAATTAACACGGGAAGATTAGACTCAAAGTTTCATTACTGTTGTTTTGTTTTGATCATGTGCTTAATGATATATATTGGTGTATTTACCACAAATTTTAAGTAATGTGGGCTCTGGCTCTCTGGATTTCAATTATTAGTTAATTGGTACAATGAAGTAGATATATTAACTGTAAAACAGACTGCGTTATATTGAAGTGTTGAATAATCTGTAAAGAAAGAGAGAGGAATAAAATACAGTGCTGCAAAGTGCTGCTTTCCCAGAATCCATTAACTAAGTATCGTGCCAGCAATTGAAGCCAAAAACTTCAAGCGACCTACAGTGTGCAGCTGTGGGTTTTCAGCCAGGAGATGATCAGTAGGTACACAGCAAATTCAGAGACAAAATGCTCTGTTTAAACGCCTACTGGAGGTGGTATGTTTCAAAGAGCTGCATCTTTAAGAGAAAAGCTTAAAACAATTCAACTTGGGCTCTTCTTTTTCTTCTTAGTTTGTTCTGACATTCACGTATGTGGACTCACCAAAACAAAAGTATGGAGAATATACTGTAATATTTATATTTTCAAAAAAAATGTAAACATAGGGCAGCGATGTTCCTCCCTTCATACTGTACAAAGTCGTGAACTGTGTTAATGTTCTTGGTCGAATGAGAAAAGCTGGTCCCACTTTAAAACAAAAGCCTACACTATATTAAAATATAAAGATACAATACAGTATACTTTGCTACTTTGACGGCTGCCTGATCAAAGCTGTTAGGCAGGCATAGTAACTGAAGGACCCATTTCAGAATACACAAAGCACACCTTCAACACTGTTCATCCATCTATTGAGTAATCATGACAATACAGGTCCTGAAAAAGCCCTGCCTTTTTTGTTATTTTGTTTTTTTTTCCTGTTTTTTTCTGTATTTTTCAAGCACACTCCATAATCAAAATTTGTATTGTTAGGAATCTAAATGTCTTTCCTTTGTTCAACAACCCATAATACATTCAATACAACATTGGTATGGTAATTCTGCGTACTGAGAGACTTGGCACAATTGCTTCTTTTTAGCCATGTACAAAAAACGGATGGAAATGTCAATTTTGCGCCATCGCCTCCCAGAGAAAGAGGCATGAAAGTATCTCATTTAGGAGGTTTGGGGGGGCTTTTGATATGATTGGAAGTGGAGTGGGGGTAGGGGTGAGCACTGATTCACAAGGTGGTCAATCAATCAGAAAACAAAAGATAAACAAAAAAACAAAAAAACAAAATAGAGAGGAAATAATAATAATAAAAAAACATCATAGTATTTACATGACAGAAATTTCACCAAAAAGTAAAGAAAGAAATTTCCCCACACAGTAACGCTGATTATTTTCCCCACTCGGCTTTTCAACAAACTGTACCAGATTGGAATCCAGCCATCAGCAATGTCAAAAGGGATTCATAAATGCTCTCGACAGTCATTGTGTCTGGGCTGGCCTCTGCTAGTACACGCTGATGAAGGAGGAGAGAGCCAGGACCAGGTATCGGCAGGCCAGCGGGACGTGTGCGCCTCCTGTGCTCCCATAGGGTGCAGTGTTGGGTGCTGTGGGCAGGAAACAAGAGAGGCTCTGATTAGTTGTGATTGTACTTTCACTCTGCCACACCCACCATGCACAAACCCACACTCAGCTTGGTATGGTGCATCAAAATGAAACTGTAAAAACTGCAATTAGTGTACAACTGTCGCTGATTTGAGCTGGTTTCTTGGCTGCACGCTTTTGTAAGCGACACTTTGCATGGTCGGTGCTACTGTATATTGTGAACAGTGGTGGAAGAAGTACTCAGATCCTCTGGTTAATTAAAGTACCATCTCCACAATCTTAAAATACCTCCATTAATAATAAAAATTCTGCATTTAAAATCGTAAAAGTACAGAAATATTTTCAGTTAAATGTACTGAAAATATCAAAAGTAAATGTACTCATTCTCCAGAAAAGTGGCCCTTGTTAATACTGACGCATCAGTACATGCGTATAAATTTTCTGCTTTAGCCAGTGGAGCTAGTTTTAACTACTTTAAATACAGTTAGGTTCTTTGGTCTAGTGGTTCCCAGCCTTGGGGTTAGCCCCCCTCCTGTGGGTCACAAGATAAATCTGATGAGTTGTGAGACGATTAAAGGAAACATTTTGGAAAATATGCTTATTCGCTTTCTTGCCAAGAGTTAGATGAGAAGACCGATACCAGGGCAGTGCATAAGACTAAAGCGGAAAATAGTTGTTTTTACACTTAGAGATTAAGATTTACCGATTAAACAATGGAGATATAATGTGTTTATTTGCGAGCTTTAAAGGTGCTGATAGGCGGATTTTTCTTTAACCTCTGGCCAGAGCCAGGTTAACTGTTTTCCCGTTTCCAGTCTTTAAAATAGAAGGCTGCTGGTGGTAGATTCATACAGCAAATAGACATGTGAGTGGTATCAATCATTCTCATCTAACATTTTGGCAACAAAATCGAATAAGCACATTTTGCAAAATAAACTTTTCCTTTAATTGGGTCTCCTACACAAACCTCTCTTTATTTTTTTGTAATTTTTTTGGTAAAATATTACCTCTGGGGCCTCAAACAGTAATTGAAATGAAAGAGGAATTGTGTTTGGTGGAACTGCTAACAACTCATAGACATCTGAAGCGTGATGAAGGGCCACAACCAGACACTGCCTTATTGAAACAGGTCACAAGTTAAATTGGCTTAATCTCAACAATGTATCTGTTCTTTCATGTTAAGTCCACTAACACAGGTGTTGTCAATTATGCTCCATCATCAGACCTCTTCTCTGAACTGGTTGGAGGTGTGTACAATCTAGGCTGGATGGACAGCTCTCTCACTCTCCTGGTGGTTTTGTTGCACATGTTAATGTTAGGGTGAGACAATTTACCCTATTATTATACCTGACTCCAGGTCTAATCAGCATGAGTAACTGAAAACACCTGTGTGAGTGTGCAGTGCCTTTAATCTGAAGGACCTCAGACAGTAGTGGAGTAGAAGTACTCAACTAAAGTAAAGGCACATCAATCTGCACATAATTGAATGCACTTTTTTTAAACTTTAAACTTTTTTTACCACTGATTCTGAAATATTCGAAACTACTTTTCTCCTCTCTCCTTCTTTTGTAGTTGGGTGTCAAAACACTTATCCCCCCTTCCTCTCCTCCATATTAGTGGTACAAAAAAAGCCATCAGTGGAGAGAGGAGAATAGATGAGGGCTACACGAGGTCTTTTCTTCACATTCCTACTGAAGGCAGCTTTGTTTTGTGCTGTTTGTGTTTCTCTGAGCAGCAGACAGCCACAGTAATATGAACAGGGCTCTCTGGAGAGCTGCGTCAGGCGGGCAGAGAGGGAGAGGGCAGCCTTTCATTTGGAGGGGCTACTGTGCCTCCTCAAAACAGACACACTCTTTTAGCTTGTAGCTCAATAAAGCACACCTCACAGGTTACAAAACATGCTCTCCATCAGCACACACACTCACACTCACACTCACACACACACAAACACACACATAGCTGCATGTACAGGTCACATGCATGCCTGCACATATACACACACACACACACACACATACATACACACACATAGCACTGCAAGGCAGCGCAAACAGGCTCTGCTCTACCAGGGGAAATCATGTGGTGCACAGCCCATATCAGCAGGGTGCCTCTATTTACACGGCCATGTAATTAGTTCACAATGTAACTCCTCTGATGTGGACCTCACGTTGCACAAACACACTGAGTAAAGCAACAGCACAACCACACACACATACTGTACTCACACAGACGCAATCACAAACATTAAAGTGCTTTCCGTTATGTATTTTTAGGGTTACAAACGGCTCGTTGGTGCACATTTAGAGGAAGAGGATCCCACTGTGCTGTTGTCACTGTGGACAGTGTAGTTATTCAATAAGAACCCGAGCTGGTTGTCATTAGAGTGGCACATGGCTGTTGGTGTGTTAAAATAAATACAATGATGCAGAGACTGATCTTCTTTTACCAACATAATAGCTTGTTGGACACAATTTTCACAGGAGATGCCAGGGAGAGAGTGAAAAAAAAGCCACATATCCCATTATCGCCTACCACAGCACTGCTTTTTCCTGATATTTTCAAGCATTATTTGTCAGGATTGAAGTTGTTTACCTATTAGAGTGAAAACTATAGCTCCACTGACAGAATGAAAAAGGGTAAAAAAAAAAAAAAGGGAAAGTAGTGACTAGAAGAGCACAAATGGGTGCAAATTTTGATGATGTGTGTGTTAGATGCATGGTTGGCCTGCGTGAACTGCAGCCCCCCCCCCCTTCTTTCTCCTTGGCTTTATATCTTTGTCTTCTCTCTCTGCCTCGCTATCTCTTTGTATCCCTCCTCCCTCTCTCTTTCCTTCTCTCTCTCTCTCTCTCTCTTCTCCTATCCAAAGTACAGGATAATGACACAGTTTTCCTGGGCTGTGAGAGCGAGCCGAGAAATGTAACCATGGCAACAACTCCTGTCCTGCTCAGCCGGCCCACTGTTGCTGAAGCCTGAGTGAGCTGCATTGTGCTAGCCACGCTAGCAAAATCATTTGGGGTTTGTGTGCGTGTGTGTGTGTGAGAGAGAGAGGTGCTGATGGATGGGGAATAGGCAGATGTCACTGTTTCCCATCTTCAGTTTCTCATCTGGTCAGTGTCAGTGTACTTTCTGGCTCAGTAAATGCTGCAGTAATCAGATTAATATCTTGTACACAACTGCTTTTCATGCAGCAGTTCAGTTCAGGAGCTTGCAAAGTAATTACTGAATCTCCGCTATGACTAATGTTGACTGGGCTGGAGAGCGTAACAAGAAACCCCTCACTACTGCAGGACGGGAAGTGTTAATTCAGGCTGGGGTATAGTCAGTGTTACTGGATTCCTGCCTCCTAACAGTGTTTGATTCTGGGCTTGTTTAATATCTCCCTGTGTCGCTGCAAAAAACAGGGGCCTCCATTGTTTTGACTGTGTGGGTTGTAACTTGCCATTTTAATTAACTCCCCAAACAGGAACTGCCTGCAACACCATTACTCTGCTTATTAACATGAAGGGAATAGAAGGGAAAAAGAGACAAAGACAGAGAGCGAGCGCAAAAGAAAGACACATACTGGGGAGAAGAAGGGGGAATCAAAGAAGAGAGAGCTGGGATAAAAGACAGTGATTGAAAGAGGTGCGAGTGTGAGGCTGCAGCAGCAGCGGACAGGAGAAAGAGGAGGGGGGGGTGGCTGGGGGGTTTGAATTTAATTGCCATGTACATCAGCAGCGAGCTACAATGAAGTAACAGAATCCCAGACAATATATCATAGAGAAACCAACAGTGTCAAGATGCGCAAACGCTGGGAAGACAAGCGGCGCTCCAAAGGGGGAGGAGCAGGGGAGATAAGTGGAGATGAAAGCGATACACTTCAATTACTGTTTTGCAACAGAATTGAAATGAAAAACTGAAGCCTCCCCAGCACTAGCCGGAGTCATATGAAAATAACAATCCCTGGTTCTCTCCTCTGATTCTGGACTGGAGCCATCAGCTTTAAATAGTGTGCTGGGAGTACGAGCCAATCTCTCTCTCGTCCTTCTTCCCTCCCCCTTATCCCTCCAAAATCTCCATCAGCAGCAGTTTTGTCACCCACATATCATATGCACAACAAATGCTAAGGCCCTGAACCTCAGTCACTGTTGACACGGATAATGAATCATACTGAAATATGCAACAGTGACACTCGAAGCAGGGTTTGTGTTGAGTACCATCTCAGATATTATGCACTGCTCTGTGATTCACTGGAACATCATCATTCATCAAGTAATAGCGTGAGCACTTTTCCTTTCCTCTTTTCAGCATTTCAATATTGTGCGCTCTGGGTTTGTGAAAACATGTGCTCCATTCAGAAATCCTCCATCCTGTGTCTTAAGCTTCATACATGTTCCGTAATGCACATGTGAAAATGCGAGAGGCAAGAAGAAAAGAAAAAAAAATCTCCCATGTTTTTAGATTGGATTAAGTCTCCAATTCATTAATTTGTCCTTTAGTGGATGATTCATCCCTTGAGTTGGTCGTATCCTCCAAGCAGGCTGTCACAAGCAACGCACAGACGGCAGCCAGCCAGGCAGCATCCCAATCCCCCCGAGGACACGACTTCAGAGATGGGCTCCTCTGAGCAAGAGGGTAGGGGGAGGGGTTCGATGTCCTTGACCATCAATCAGTGGCCTCTGGTCCTCCCCCTGCAGCTCCCCTGAGAGAGTCCACATGAGACACTCCAGAGCCAGAACTGATCCTGCACACACCATGCTGTAAATCGGGCTAAATCCCTCTACATGCAAGGTTCACAGCAGCCACCAAGGGTGTCTTTAACACGCCACAGCAAATACTAAAAGCAGTTTTTTTGGAGCCCCTTGCTGGTGCTCTGTAAAGAGTATAAATGGAATATCATGCAATGCTCATGACATCTGATGAGGGGATGCCGTGCCTTCAAAGAATGTGCTGCGCTTCATCGTCTTCTAAGTGCTTACACACCGGGAGTGTGCAAGCACTTTATAGAAGGCGATCAAGACATTTTCCATGCTTTACCTCACTTCAATCCACTGACAGTGAAATACTTTCGTCCCCTCCACCATTCATCTTGTACCCTCTTGCCTGTAGCAGCCTGCCATATTGAGTTGGTGCACAATTGACTCGCCGACCCATCAGCTCATTCATCCATTTCTCTCTCTATTCGTCCTGTTCTTGTACAAGCAAAATGTTCATCATGACCAGATATGATGTTCAAAACTCATCACCTTCGTCTCCCGCTATGATTATCACACACTGCTGCTCCACAGAGCCCCCATTCACACGGACCTTCAAGCTCATTAGCCCCACCAATCATTTGCATTAGTGCTAGTAATGAAAAGCCTCCATTAATAAGATGGCCTTCAGAGATCATTTACCCTCCTCCGCCTCCCAATACTGCCGTATCCTCAACCCTTTCCCAATAAACTCCCTCCCTCCCTCTCTCCACATCCTGGTGCCTGCCGGTTATCAACACCCAGCAGAATGCTTTTTGGGGCTGGAGCCTGGGCTCTAATACCTCCTCTCAGCATCAGTATCTGACTGGAGAGTGAATGAGCGAGAGAGACGGGTCACCTGATAGCTCACTGAGTGAGCTGGGGGCTCTCGATTGCAGGCAGGCTTTGGCCTTCAGCTTGACTTAATCAACGCCTCTGTGGGGTATCTGGACACATAAGAGAGCCCTCAGCACAGTGTGAGCTGGAGGAATCCCGACAGAGGAGACATTTCCGGCATTCTCCACACAGATTCTGTTCCTTTTCATTATTGATCGACCGCTCTCTTACAGTCTCCCCCTTCTCCCCCTTAAACAGAAAGTATATGTGTATGCCTTCTGTTTAAACTGAATAGTCAAGTTATGAGTCTGGTATTCGAGGGAATCCAAAACTCAGAGTGACCTACACCTATGTTTATTGCATCTATCAGTTCAAGGACATGCGTTATGCAGGAAATCAATGAGCTTGCAAATGATGTACTTTATATGCAAGCCTGATGGATAAATCTCCATTTTTAAAATGTTTTATGAATTTTCCCTTGTAGATTTGTTTTTTTTCCCCCAAATCTAG
Organism: Seriola lalandi dorsalis; assembly: GCF_002814215.2. Classification (NCBI taxonomy): domain Eukaryota; kingdom Metazoa; phylum Chordata; class Actinopteri; order Carangiformes; family Carangidae; genus Seriola; species Seriola lalandi. The sequence goes on along the minus strand of NW_019524999.1, from coordinate 679,311 downwards.
AGGGTAAATCCACATCAGCACGTTCTGGGAATAAACAAACAAACACTAAAAAAAAAAAAAAAAAGAAAAAAAGGAGAGTGGATTGATACTTTAAGCAAGTGTTTTTAATCACAACATTTCCAAAAGCATAATTACTCCATGACTTTGGCTGCTCCTGCTAAATCTGTTTAATGTGAGAGGCTTAATAAAATGCACAGGGACACAAACAAATGGCGTCAGCATATAGCAAGTTCATGCAGCCCCACTTTTCCTTTCTCTCCCTCTCACTGTCTCTATAATAATCCCCCTCTCATATTTGGGTCTCTCACTCCCACTCTCTAATAATTCCCCACGCCCCTCGTCTCTCCCTCACTTTTTAATGCTTATCAGGGTTTTATTTCTGTGTGAGTCCTGCTGCAGGCCCAGGGATTTCGCTGAGTCAGCCCGTGCTTAGCTCTGCACCCCCGTGATGACAGCGACAATTTGGCCAGTTATGAGGAATGTCTTACCACAAACTGATGGTACTTGCGTCTCCTTGAGCTGCTCCATCAATACAAGCCGATAACATCTGATCTCCAACTGGGAGGCAACCCTGTCTTCCTGCCCTCTCCGTTCCACCCATCTCCTTCGTCTGTAGCCTCCTAAAATAGCAATTCCCCGCTGTTATGTATGTGGGATTATGATAAGACAGCTCTCTATTATCAATTTCCATTATGGTGCCGATAACACAGCAGGGCTGAATGTAGAGGGTTAAGTGCATTTTCTCCTTGATAGATATAAGATAACTTTATCACTCCAGACTGCCTGGTTATCACTGTTCACCTGGGGCTAGTCGAACCTGACTGGAATTTGCTTACACCGAGCATCTGTGCAATAATACACAGGCTGCAGCCAGAATTTGCTCAGATGGTCATACTGTATGCAGACCAATCCATATTTTTTGTTCATATTTACCTTCCCTGAGCTGTTAATTGATTTCTCTCAGATCAATTCGGAGGTTTACAGAAATTGTTTGACCAAAAAGGGCCAAATCAATTGCCAAGTGATTAGCATGTGCAGTGGATTATTTCTAGCTGAGGCGCTGCAAAGACTTGAGGCTGCATGGAGGAGAGGCACAATTCAATGGAGGCACACGCCATATGTTTACGTTAATTATTGCTAGCTCAAAGTCTGCTTTAGATAGTGTACGCCCGTAGACTGTGAATGTCACACCTGAAATATTCCTTTATTATGCCAAGACAGAACCTGAGGCAGTGAGGGCTCTCCAGTCTCTACTCCCCCCCTTTTTGCTGACTGCCTGCAGGAGGTTCAGATAAAAGCTAGTGTCGTGAAGTGAGCACCATTGATTCAGAGAAAGTATTTTATACAGCAGCTTGAGACAGAAAAGGTGCACAATACCAAACTGGTCTGGTCTGTGTGTGTGCGTGTGTGAATACCTTTCTTTCTAATTCACACAGTGAGATATTTGTTAAATGGTTTTAAGGTTTTAAGTTCAAGGTCTCAGAACTGGATACACACATGCACAACCTCCCTGCTGCCTCAATGTGTCTGCTGCAGGGTACTGGACAATGAAACAAACAGAACAAAACAGAGCACTGATGCTACTTACATGACCTTCTTGTCACATGTAGCTTTGAGAGATTGCAGTGTGGAATTAAAATGAATCCCTTTTATACTGAAACTAGAAAACTAATTGTGGTGCTGTTAATTAATTCTTAATAGCCTCCGTCTGCTGTCCTGGAGAGGGGCCGCACTGAAAAGGATAAAAACGAAATCACTAATGTCATTTGCAGTTAATCTGGGGAGTGTATTTAAGGCAGAAATTAGGAGTGAATCTGACGTGTGTCACATTGACGCTCTTTGTCTGACATTTCTGTGGGCTTGCTGCAGATGTATGAAACAAAGGTTCCAGCTTACTAAAATTTTGAGTTACATTACAATGTGTAGGCCTCATTATACAGCTCTACATAAAACAAAGACAATAAAAAAATATAATGAATATGCTTAAGCAGTTTTCTGTATGTAAACAGTTCTTTAGTTACATGAAAGGTGCTTAAAATTTCCTCTTCTTCTTCTTTTCATTATCATTATCATCTTCATCATTATTATTATTACTATTATTATTTTACTTTACTTAAGTAGAAGTAACAATAACATAATGTAAAATTACTCTATTAGAAGTAGAAATCCTGCATGAACAATTTTACTGAATAAAAATAAAGAATTTTAAGGAAAAAACTATTTAATGCACCGTTTTAATGTAAATGTTTAGGTGGATTTGACTTTAAATATTCAACTTACTGTTTTGTAGTTTAATCCATAACAATGTATCATGTTTAAAAGGATGATCATATGGTTTGTATGTAAAATATTATTCAATGATATAACTAATGACTCTAGTGTTCAGACAAAACTCACAGACACATAACACCTTATGTTATTTTATGTAAAATGTAATCTGGAAGTAACTATATTTCTTAGATAAATGTAGAGGAGCGGAAGCATTTAATAGCATAAAGTTGAAATACTCAACCACAAGTACAAGTACCTCAAAATTGTACTTAAGTCACAAACATCCTTCCTCCACTACTGTGCTCAGATAACATTCTTCTAAATGTGGCTAATTTTAGCTGCATTGAATTGGCTTCTTTTGAAATGCTTCAGAAAATCAAAACAATTTAAGAGGAGAAATGTCAAGGTGGTTTGGTGCACCAAAAAAAAAGAAAAAAGAAAAACAGCTGCCAAATAAAAGCAATGGGTGCATTCCAAAGTTAAGTGTGACGCATATTCAATTTGCTGTGAGATCGTTCCAAGCTTTATACAACTATTTAGAAGTCCTGAGTTGTGTGTTCTCTATACAATGATAATAACTGTGGAACAGCTGTATGAATAAAAGACATACAATATAACCTCATACTGAAATGTGTCAGATCCCTCCCAAAAAAAGCCCTTAACTCTTATCTGCTCCTCCACATACACCCCCCTACTCCAAATCCACTTTAGCCTTTCCTCTGCAGGCTTATCCTTTCTGCGACACTGACACTATCAATGTGCAACTCGTGGTTGCATAAATACCAGGACAGATGATGGAGACACATGCTCTTTCCCTTTGATGTGCTGCTGTGCTTGGTGACTGCAGCTCCCAAGTCTGTGAGTACCAAGCTCTCCGCCTTTGTGTTCCTGTTTTTCACATGAGGTCAAACATTATTGACTGGAATCACTGAGGGGAATGAGTCTGCGTTTACCAACAAATTGGACTGGTGGATTGACCCCTGGTTCAACTCAGCTGGGTACCGGGAGCGGCAAATATCCATGCATCTGGTAAAACACACATCTCCCTTTGTAGCTGAAACCAGAGCAAATGGCTTCACATTTACATACAGATTTCATCGAGTTGACTCACCGCTCTTGTGACAGTACGGGAAATGTCACTTCAATTATATTGCATTCATACCATTAAAGGCAATTATGGAAAAATGTAAAGGGTCACAGAGTACCCATATAAAATGGGGTAATGCCATCTGTCTAGAAAATAATACTCAAAGAAATTTCAAAAATACTGTTTTATTGGTTAATAAGGCCCAGAATCCAAATACTGAACTCCTCTATCAATATTAATTTGTCCTGTATAATGTGTGAGGAAAAGAATTAACCAAAATGAATTGAATCTGCAATTTCTCATTAAGACTACTTGTATTGTTAAAACACTATTTCCAAGTAACCTATTAACCTATCCAAGCAACATACGCGCACACACATACACACACACACACACACACACCCACACACACACCATGCTAAAATATATCTACTGAATGTAAGATGTTGATAATACAATCATCCTCACTCTCAGGAACTTTTGCAGATTTGATTACAGCCTTGCTAAACCCACAGTGAGAGTTTCAATTGTGTCAAGTAACAAATAACTATCAATTCCTACGCGCCCTCTTTGCATGATTCATGACAACTGTCTCGCCTCAGTCTAACAGCGTTCAGCTCCATGTACACAGTAATTGAATAATTTTTCACCTGGAAAACAGAATTAGTCAATCTGGAGCCTTGTGGAGCCCTGCACTGGGAAGTCCAGAAGTCTTTGGATCTCAATTCTCTGAAGGGACAAAATATATCTGAATAAAATATGCAGGTATCAGGGACAAGGCTGGTGATATTGTGTATTATTGTTATTGTCAAATACTATGAAAAGATTTTCACAATCATATCCTTTCATACTGGGTGCTGGGGTTTTCAGTGAATGTTATTCAAAATGACTAAACACTGTTTTATCAGCAGGTTTATTCTCGCTTGCAAGAAATCTAGCGGCCTTGTAAAGTTAGATATTTACAACCCCAGGAAAGTGTATGTTGAACTGACTCAAAAATAAACTACAGTAGCATATTGATCATAATGAAGGAACATGTCTCTCCGTGGTACGCTCTAGCTTCAACACTGAAGCTATATGGCTCACAAGAATGAGCTTTATCAGGCTTTGGATACACAGTCAATACTTATAATTATGATCTGATTTATCCTTTAAGAACAAACTCGACATTTCGAATGAGAGCTTTTAATCCAAAATAATACTCCTTCCAAAAATAATACACGCTGTGAGACTTTAAATAACATGTTTGTCGTTTAATTCACTAAGCAAACATGAAGAAAGTCAGAGATGTCCAGATAAAGTTGTTTTTGGCACTGATTGCAGTCAGAGTCCAACATGATACTTATAATTACCTATATGTAGATAAAATATTCTAAGTATCTGACTCACTTAAATAAACGGTGTGAACTACAACATTTGATGCACATACTCTTTTTTTCATAAGCTACTTGATCCAAATACTGGAGGTCCTGATTGAAATTTATATGGCTGATAAGCTTAAAGTGTTGTATTATATGAATGAAACATTATTTGGTAGAACGTAAAATTCAGCAACAACAAATATGATATTAGAAGCTGCTGCATGAATGTTTTCTATACTGTTCTTTCAGGAGAGTTCGCCTTGGAATTCAGCAAATCTGTGTATTCTGTAAATCTGAGTGAGTCACTCACACCGCTGCACATTGATACATTCACATTCACACACAATGAGGCATTGTAGAGCCCGGCTGTGACAGAGAGAGCAGTCCTGCACCACCGGCAGGCTGAGGTGGACAAAACGCAGTAGAAAACAGTAAAGAAAAGATTAGATTTTGATCAGCTTTATTTTAGCTGATCAGAAGAATATACTTGGATGGTTGATAAAGTAACACAGTATATTTTTGGTGGTTTATCCTCTCTACTCTGATTCAAACTACATTCATTTTTAGTTTGATTTGGAGAAAAGAAGGCGGTTTCCAGTAATCTCAAATTCTACATCAATCAGCCAAATGTCAACAAACAAAGCAAAAGACACACTAGTGGCAGACAAGTAAAATGCAAATGAACAATCATGGAAGTAAGGAAAAATCCCCCCTAATTCTGATCTGTGCAAGGATTGCTTACTGTTCTGGTGAAAGGCATGTGGGCCTCTTTCCAGTCATATTCTACTGTCTCATGCTGGGATGCAGATCTGTGGCTGGGGGCCCACCGGGAGCCGCCCACCATCACTAAGATCTCCCCATGCTAGATGGCATTAGGAATAAAAAATGTAAAGCAAAATGGTCTAATCCGATCGTCTCTTTTCAAATGTGCTCAGACAAAAGCGCCTGGGATTCTTCTGTGCTAATTAACAATGTCAGTGGTGACAGGACTCTGGCTCGGGCGTAGCTCAGCCCATTGATTGTTTCAAAAACGTTACAGTAATTCAGCAGGAAGGGGGGACTTAGATAAAAAAAAGGGCCGTTTATCACTTCAGAGGCCCATGCAGCCTTGGTGTATTGAGTCCCGAGATTATTTTGCCAAAGGCATCTCTCAGCGTGTTCACTGACCTTTCGTCATCATTAGTGAATGTAAAGAGGGTGGATCCTTGTCAAAAGCCTTGAATAACTCATCAGCTGCAAGGCCAGGGGAATAGTAAAGGGTTAATGGTTTCTGTTCGGGGCCTTCGAGGCTTTACCCATAAGCACTTGCATTTCAATTCCTCTGCTGTATGAGGAGAACTGAGGATGGAAGCAGACAAATAGAGACAGCAGTGAGCTGTGCAGGATGCATACAAGTGTTTTTGTGTGTGCAGTGGGTTTGTTTTTCTATTGGTGTGTATTTGTGTGTGTGTGTGTGTGTGTGTGTGAATGAATATGTACATGAAGAAGTGTATCATTAACTGTCAGCAATAACCCCCTAGCCATCCACCACTAATGCACCCACCCAC
>NW_019524999.1:562776-673019 GCF_002814215.2 Seriola lalandi dorsalis | reverse complement strand
CACACACACACACACACGCACGCACACACCATCCCCACCGCCGCCAAATGGGAGCAAAGTCGGCACGTAAGTGCTTATACAGTATGTGTATTTGCATGTATGTGTGTGTACTGCACTATTTATTAGTCTCTAGAGGAGTGTATCACACACAGCGACACCACTTCAACTTGCAATGAGAGCCTTCAGTATTAGCAGAGGGCCGGGCACTCTTTAACGATGCTGAGGAAGCCAAACAGCTCGGAAATCGAGCTGATAGAACTAACCTTATTTAATGGCCAGACATCCAAGCCATTTCCCCAAAGAGAATGCCATTTCTGAATGTCATGACCTTTTCTAACCGTGTTTAAAAACCTCCAAGGTCTTCAAGGTGTGGTTTGTCAATAAAAAGATTTTGAAGACTCCTAAAGAGTGGTAAACAGAGAGAAAAGGGATGCATATGCTCATCTCCTAAAGGGTGGTTTATTGTAGATACTGTCATCTGTTGTTGGGTTGATTGAGAGGTTTTTCCTGAGGCCTGTGACAGTGATGGAGGCAGTGTGTGTTTATGTGTGTGTGTGTGTGTGTGTGTGTGTATGTATGTGTGTGTGTGAGAGAGTGTGTGCTAAATGAACTTAAGTGCAAGTCTACACAGTTTTAATAGCATAACTACAAGAGAAATTAAGAAAGAGAAAATGCTTTAAGGGTGCCTGTATGTGTGCACATGATTTAGTGTGTATATTTGTGCACAGACAAGAGTGTGTGCCATTTAGTGTGTGATGGGCAGTGTGGACTGATTTAAAGGCTGGGGGAAATTGTTGTGAAGAGCAGCTTTCTCTGTCCAGGCTTCTCAGAGATAATTGTCTGCCAGAGTAAAACAACACTGTGCAGCAGCACTGCCGCACCAAGCAGAGTTCATCCTGAGAGGGTGAATGGGCGACACTGAAGACATCAAACTTGACAAAAGAAGTAAAGAGGGAATTAAAGAAAAGACAAGAGGTAGGAGTCTGGGGTGTGATTTGAGAAGACCATGGACAAAAATCTTTGCTGTGCCATAAGGACAGAACACATGGATCCACATAATCGATAACACAATGTCTTTGAAGGTGAAACAAGTGCAGGAAGTCAACAGGATTCGTTTAGAAAGCTCTCCCTCTGTGGACAAAGATAGGAGAGTGTGGAAAACCTGACTTAAGAGTAGCAGTAGTGAGCCCTCCCTATCACATTTCCTCCAGTATGATCTTGTATACAAAGTGGAGACCAAATGTGTTTAGACTTGTTCTGTTTGTCTCCAGGCTGTTGTGATTAAGTGGAGCTTGAATTCTGTTTCAGTCAGAGCTGGATGAAATGCAGATCAGTAGCCAACACAGTCACATCTTTGAATGTGTTGTGAAGTGCTGTAAGGAGGAGTTTATGTTCAATTGAGAGAGTGAGCCGAGAACAAAGTTACTGATCTCAGGTGAAAATGTTTTGTATAAACAGTTTAACAAAATTTCTGACCATAAACAAATGTCTGTCATCTAATCATCATGTTACCGTTCCTTAAAAGAGCCCATACAGCAAGTAGTTCATGATATAGAAGATTTGGTATGTTGCTTTTTTAAATTTTACCCAGCATAGAAATAAACATAAATTAATAAAATAAGGTTGATTTACTGCGTAAGTGAATACTGTAAATCCTTACAGTACAACTGACAAACAGCACAAACATATTGAACCTCTCAAGTGTCACTAATCTGGTTGCAGAATTAAGAAGGGAAGAAAATGATTCCGCAACAGACTTAAACAATAAAACAGCAGCTTAAATGCATCTCCATATCATTATGTCTGTGTGTTTGATTTATACAAGTGAAAAAAATCCTAGACTAGATCCCAGAATTTTTATGCAAATTTGGGAGGCAAGGGTTTTTAGAAGAGGTTGCTTTTGGAGGCAGTGGGAACAGTATCTTTACTCCTCAGGCGTCTTCCACTGTCAGTGTCAGTCAGGGTTTGTTTAGAATGGGCAAACTAATTACTGTGTAATTCCCAACACTTATCATGGAGTGACATATAGGCACCCTGTCCCTCTAAGATTCAAATACATGGAGAGAAGACATGCCTTGGGTGGGTAGAATTCCTGAGGTTTAAGTATTATCAGGATAGTTGGCAACAAAGACTCAACCCTGGCACAATCTTATGAAAGACCAGTAATCTTCTGGCAGCCAGCTGTAATATATGAATATATATGAAACCCCACAACAAGCTGTCCAGGCCTGACACTCAAAGTCACAAGTGAGGAGCGCAGGAAATGCGTGTTGCCTGACAGAAGCGGTGAAATAAATGTTCACACAGTATTTTGATGCAGTGTTAATTTTGTCAACCAAACTATCATTTAAAATATTCATTGACAGCATTTTTCCCCAGATGAAAACAAGACTAATATAAATGACTTCTCTACAAATAATTCTATGTTCTTTTCACATTTCAAGTAAAACAAGGGCTGTAATAAGTACATAACAGAGAGCAACTTAAAATAAAGTGCTTCATTTCAAACATGTGAAATAGGCCTAAAAAGTGTAGCTTCAGTTTCCCTTTTTCTTCTTTTTTGCTAACTCCATTTCACATCTTAACAGTCTCAACTAGTCTCTTTTTACAATACATAATCTCAACACATCTGAACAACTTTAACACCTCTTTCTTTCCCTCATATGTCCTACTTTCCCCACTGATTCCTCTGCTGTTATCTCTTGTCTTGTCTCTCCCCTTTCTGTGTAGCCTCCATCACTGACTTGATTGGGTGAGTAGTATCATGTGACCAGTACCATAAAGGCTAGAAAAGCTGTGCCGGGTAAAAAAGAAACGTGCTGTCCAAATTGAATAATTCTCAGTAATTGATAGGTTATAGGTCCAGCTCCAGACAGGGCAGCGTCTGGGTCCGGGGTGACCACGGTGACCTGTTATTGACCTTTGCGGTAGAGGATCAACAATAGGGAAAAAAGATCAATGTTGAAACAGTCAGGGTTTGTCAGTGAAAAAGGCACTGTGTATGTTACCCATTACAGTCTGGTACAAGCAAGTAATCTGCAACTTTTCTGCTAACCTTGCAATAACACAACACGTGTAGCCATGACACGTGGACACAGCTAGAATAAAACACCTTTAGTTTCTGTTGACTACAACAACACTGAAACTGCAGCTCAGTGGATATGCAGAATCCAACTCATGTTCATTTAAGATACCTTCTCAGCTCCTAGTGCTTATGAGCTGGATACAAAAAAAACTGAAGAGTGATGCAAAGTAGAGCCTCCTAACAACTGAGCAACGCCTGAAGAATGCATTTACCGTATTTCGAAGGGCAATGACAACATGTCCAAAGCCCTCTCTCCATTAGTGGTAAAAGTGTTCTCTCTTTTACCTCAAAATTATACCCATTTAACTCTGCTGAAGAGTGCTCTCACCAGAGATGTGAGAGAGGGAAGGCCTAAAGCACTGCACAGTGTGAACTCACTGCAATCTACAAATTGGCCAAAAAGCCATCTTTTCTGATTTACCGCGGCCTCTACTGTAAGTGTGTGGCTAACTTCAATCATCCTCCTTAATGCACTAACCATTAGAGTCTGTCCTGAAAGAGAATATACCCTGGTGTCTCAATTATAGACCAAGACTGAATCTCTACAGCAGCCTTTCGTGGCCATAAAAGGAAATGACTATCCATTTTCTGCTTCAGCTCTCACACAGCAACTGCAGAGTCCTGTCTGCTGTTTGGGACCAGCAAAACTCATCTTTCCAACTGAATTGTCTTATTAATCACCCTGACTGCTGTGGCGAGAGTGCCAATTAAAGTTGGAAAAAGATTTGAATTGACAAAAAACATTTTCCTCATGCCTTTTACAGTGACTTCACTTTTGTGCTCTTTTCTTCTTGTTTGCAGAACTTTCAATTCAAGAGGAAGGATGCAGGTTCTAAAAAACAGTTGTAAATACAACATCAAAAATGGGGAAGGATGTCACAGACCTGAAAGCGCTACAATGCATAATGAGCTTTGATCTTCTGGGTACAGCGGTAGATGTGTGAGATTTGGTGATCTGCAAATTCTGAAAAGTTAGGCTAGAGGGAAAAAATTTAAGTGACAGCATCGGGGATAAAAGCACCGCCTGCAACAAGAGCTCAAATAAGAGGTGGGAATAAACACATGAAAGAAAGACGTTTTTTTTGGCACAATTTAAAAACTGGAAAGGCTCTGACACATCTCAGTTTTAATACCTTCCACCAATATTCCCCCAAATACTGAGAAATATCCATGAAAGATGAACAGAGAAAAAATGAAGTCTGTGAAATAGTTTTCTTGTTCTTCTGAAGGTAGTTATTACGGTTTCGGTGCGCACTGCTGTGTTTCTTCTGTGTGTGCGTGGGACTGACAGCGCAGCCAGGTTTGCATTTAATGGCCGGTACTCCTGAGGAGATGCGAAGTGGGAGAGATCATCAGAGGCAGAGAGGAGAATGGTACATGTTCCCACATGAACAAGAGAGGCAGAGACAGAGATACTCAGTGAGAGAGATGTGGGGTAAGTACAATAATCTGCTGATAGGGAGGGAAGGAGGGAAGAGGACATTTATATCAGACACAGGTGGAAAGCAGCCCTGAAAATGAGTCTTTACGGAGAGCAGAGAGGAACAGCGGCTAAGGCCCATGAAATATGTACAATAATCTATTGATGTAGTTAAGTTTGGAGGGAGGAGTGGTCCTTTGAGGGAGTCCAAAGTGTGTTCTGAATGCTCTATCAGAGGTTAGAATCAGTAATGTCAGGTTATACAGGACTGCTGCTAAAGCAACTTTCCTAATATCTATTAACCTACTATATACGACACGATTTAAGAGCTCCAGGTTTTCAGTTGCAAAATTTTTTAACATCAACAATACATAATATACATAATATAACCATATCTGCATGTTCCTCTTTCATGTCTTTTGGTTTAATGAGTGAGTTAATTTGCCCTTATTAGCCTTTAGTTGCCCCTAGGGAGCAGTGATGAGACTGCAGTGAACACAGCTCCCTCAGATCTAAAACAGGAAGTGAGCTAGTTAATTGTGGTGATGCTTGTTGGCTAATCAGTTCAGTAGCATCAAATCTGTTTACTGTTTACTGGATACTCAAGGATGTTTGAACTGTGTATACTAATACATTTCGTTTTTATATTTGACACCTTATTCATTAAAACATGGAGCTTGGTCACTATTCCCTGTCTCCTGTGGCGTTAGCCTAGTTGTTAATTTGTGTACACCCTAAATACACAAGGAGGACAGTACACTGCATATACCAAGATCATGGTTATGGTGAGTTTGGTTTGGATATGGTTATGGTTAGGCAACTACAAAACTTAGTTAAGGTTAGTCAGAGATCATGGTTACTGGTAATAAAATGGCAGTACAGTAATTGCTGTCGTCTGTAATGGAACGTGGACTCTGATCATGCTACATGCATTTACCCTCCCCTGACTTCCACACCATTACAATTTACTTAGCTACATATAGGGCACATTACGTACTACACTAAGCACTGCCATTAGATGTGAATGTGAACGTACTAACTGGTATGTCCTTCAATCATTTTGTAATTTGTGTATAACATCCGCACAATCCACATTTATTTCTTTGTTGCAATGCTTAAAAAAATTTTTTTTTTTTTTTTAAAAGTCCTTTTTTTTTTAAGCATATCGTGAGCGTTTCATTATTAATCAACCAAAACAAATAAGGGGAAAGAGACATCACTTTGTTTTAGAACATCCTTCCCAGCACAGTAACACAAAATCAATTTCATCAACGGTATCTCCCACATCTAACTAATCAGTTATAGCACTCAAAATGTGTTTTAGGGCACTATAATAAAAAGCCCAGGCAGCCACAGCAAAAGACCCCTAATGACCAATATCACACAAACAAGCGAGTACCAATCAGCCAAATAACAAAAATAACACTTCCCTTGATTAATACTCATTAAAAGGAATTACAGAGAGGAAACACAGGATCATACAGCAGTCATATTGTGTGCTATTAGAGTATCAAAGTAATGGCTTTCATTTCCTGAAAGCATATGCTGTATGGAGTAAGGTAATGCAAGTGTTGTCGGAAGGCATGGAAACTGTTGATCAATTAAATGAACTGTGGAAACACTGGCACACTTTGATATTTCAGAGGATCATGCTGTAAAGCTCAGGAGCGCTATAAAATGAGATAATCAGTGGCCTTACTAAATGCTGGATATACCCTGTATAATGTGCATTATATAATGAGCAGTTTCCTAAATGCAGTCACTGGAGGCTTTGTTTTCCTATTTACATTTCATTAGATATAATATATCTTTGAGCAAAGGAGGGAATGTGTGTTTAATTTCTTGAACCTTTGAACCTGTTTCCTTTAACAACAGGTTTTCGACTGAGGAAGCTCACAGGAGAAAACCCACCGTCTATTTACGTTGTACAAGGTTCTAGGTGTCATGTATGATAGATGACATGCCATCTGCTTATCAGGACCTTCCAGAGATGATTGGGCGAGTTAGCACTCGGTGAAAATGAAGGTCAGCATATCACCTCAAAACAAACCGTACAGCACAGAAGTCTGGTTGGCCTTGCGGTGGTGAGAGGAGGGTGCAGAGGGGGTTTGCATGGCTCTTGATCTTGCCACCATATAACTGATAAGGCTGGTAGAAAATGCACTGCCAAAAAGGATTATCTGTGGGTAGCTCAGTGTGTCTGACACCAGGCATGCTGGGTAAAGAGAGGCAGGGCTGTTTACTTTTCCTCAAGCAGTTTAACACTGTAGTTTCAACAAGTCCAGTCCTCTAGGAATTACAGTACCAGTCTACGCAGACAAGACCCTAATGCAAGCTTATCAGTAGGAGATATTCCACCCTATTGAATATTTCATGAGTGCAGTGTATTTATACCGCCATTACCTGGGGGTGACTCACAAACCCAAGTAGTCAGTATTAGTGACTAGATTGTAATTGCCACTTGACGCAGTTTAACTACAGTGCTTGTGGCTCATGCTTTTGGCTACAGAAGTTTAAAAGGAACAGGACACATAACCACCGTTAACACTGAGATCTTTTTTAGCTGTTTTTGGGTGAAACGCAGCTTCTATAGGTTTCCTGAGCTGATGAGTTCTACGCAATTCACCTCATGATGAAGTCTTCATCAACAATACCTAAATCTGATCAATGGCAAAAAAACAAAGCAGCATCTTAGTTTGTTTTTAGTAGAGTGCAAGTTCGGGAGCTGGTTGATTTATGGGGTTTTGAGGGTTGCAGGAGGAGAGAGATGACAGAGTCAGCGCTCTGTGTGAAGTGAGAGTCAGGGGATGGAAAAAAAAGCCCCTTTTGAAATCTGGTACCTGGTACTGTTTGACTGACTTGGAGTGTCAGATTTCTCATCTAAGATGAAAATGTCTGAAAAGATAACATATGGGATGAGAACCAAGTTTAGTTTGAAAGGAACTACAGAGCAGATGGAGATGGTGTTACGCAATTAGTGATGTGGACCGATTGACAGTGATTAGTGTGATTGATTGTGTCTGGGGTTAAACGAAGGACAGGCAGATCTATCCAACTCATTCAATGACATCCGCGGAATCCAATATCAATCTCTAAGTAGGTTTCCTCCTGTACAATGTCAGAAATAATCCTGATGGAAATTAAGGACATACTGTGGCAGCAAAAACATATTACTCTGCCTTAAAGCCAAAGATACCTTTAATATTCTTTTAGCTTTCCTTCCACGACTTTTGTGAATATTTCACTTGCACACAAATTCAGCATGGCCCAGTATTCAGGTTATCAATAATAATCAGTATTCCAGTAGTCTATGTGGACATGTGGCATATGTTGGAGCATATGTTTCAGAATATATTGCAAGGATTTAGTATGCACTGCTACAGGGCCCTGGAGCAGGATCACTCTCCCCGTTAATAGTTAGCATTTTCAGTAAAGAAGTGCCATATTTACATACTTAGCTGTATTTAGAGCAATGAGCTCTTAGCTCAACATGTAAAATATTTTGAAGCGAATTAATGGATATAGGAGGCAGTCTCTCCATTTCACCAGTTCTGATGTTGTGACTTTCATCTTGAAATATGGCTAGGAATAGAAGTTTTGTTTGATGTGACACCATATTGACAACAGCCCCACAGACAGAGACGTTGTTTCAAACAAAAAGAAATCTCATGGTCACTTTGCCTTCATTACAAGGCAGGAGCTGATAGCAACCAATATTCAGGCTCAGGAGAAATTGAGAGGTTTGCTCCTCATTTACAATGGACTTCCTCAGCTGAACAGGGTGAACATCTAAAATCTTTAATTTAAAATGTTCCTTCAAACTGTTGCTTTTTTATCTGTATTAATTCCCACTGAGGCCAACATGGAATAAAAACATGATAAAAAGTGCAGAAGTTTTCAAACTTTAATGAACACAGCTAAAGATGCATTATGTATTAGGGCTAAAGTTAGAAAATGTTGCAACAGTATTTTGAAAAACAGTCAGCTGCGGATTTAATCACCAAAGTAATGTATTACATGGTTTCAAAGACAGACTAAATGTGCTTATGAGCCTTTTCCAGTAATAGTTAGTCTAATATTTACAAAGTGATGGCCAAGAGAGAATATTAATTTAGAACTTAAGAGAAAAATGCCAAGTTGTTTATTTGTTGAGAAGACCTTGCACAGTGTAATGTCAGCAAAATGTGCCTGAGGGTCCAACTTGTACCAACATCAGATAACAAAACAAAGAATTGGGAGAGGAAAAGCATAACCTAACCTTGTTTAAAGTCATCTTCCAAAGAAGACATTACCCCAATTTCAGACACAAATTAGCCAGCTATCCTTTGATTAAAGAAGCTTTACATGCTCACTAAAATAATTTGATTAACACTGCTCCCTGAGCCTTAGGGAGCTGAGTGAGTGGCTTTTGAATTTTGGAGGACTTAGAAAGAATACTTAATAAGGTAGATTATCTCTTTGATGTTGTGCTCTGGACCTTGTATAAAGAAAGATATATGACCTACCTTTGCTCTAAATCAATCAGAAAATGGGCTTCATTAAGCTGGTGAGACTTTCAATTTCAAAGGCTCTACATAAAGAAACTGATTTCACTGTTTGTTCACATAAAATGCATACAAAACAAAATGTGGAGCACTGCTCTGGATTAAAAGTTGATCATTCTTAAAGGTTGCTCCATCATGGATCCGCTCATCACACAGCACATCCGTGTTTTATGGCCTACTCCACAGTATCACCAAGACACGTAAACCTTCATGGACTCATTAATCTGTGTTTCCTATCTCCTACTGCTTCATACTGGGTCGGGGGGAGGGTCAAATAAATGCTTCGCATGCCAGGCTTCCAAGATACATGACAGCATTACAGTTACCTCCTCCGTAATTAGGTCTGATTATACCAGATATTGGAAAAAAAATCATCACGCGGTATGAAAAATGAGGCCAAAGAACAGGATTAGTAGAGTGAGAGTGAAATAGTATGTGGCTCATCTTCACTTAGCTACACTCAGGCTGTCTGAATTTTGTTTATTTGTGAGAGAACATGGCACATGGGAATCAGACAGAGTCGCACACATTATGTATAATGCATGTAATATTCCTTGAACCAGTAGCACTGTACACTGTGCCTCGCAAAGACATGAAATCTGGCTTAGTACAGTGTTAAGAACATTGTTTTTCTACTGTCAAGTGATTTGCGGAAATAAACGGAAGTGAAAGCCTGTGGCAGCATATGCTATTATCACAGATCTACATTTCACTGGGATGACAGGGTGGCACCAAACCAGATGCTTCGGAGTATTGGAGCAGTGCTTTATGTTTAGGTAAATACGTACAAATCCATACGCTTAAGATAAAACAAGCTTAAGACCTTTATTGTCAACAAAATGTGGAATATTACCATTTTCTACATAGGCAGTGTAAACTTTAATGAGCGGTGGATGGCAGCGACAGATGGTTTCTATATGTGTCTCTGGTTCCCTGACAAGTGTGAACATATCTTTATATTTTGTTCAAGAAACTATAAAAATATGAGGATTTCAAGTGTCAGAGGTCAAAGTTACAGTTGCTGTACGTATAGAAAAAACTACACAAGGTAAAATGTTCACAACAGTGCACTTTCATCAGATACCTGAGCAGTCACATATTGACTAAAACACTAACATACCATAAAAAATGTAAAAACATATTAAAATATAATGTGTTGTTGAGTTTGTTGTTGAAGTGATTTTAGAGGTACTGCTAGATGGATTTTTTTAAACTAGGCTAGCCCTTCCCCCTTGCTTCCAGTCTTTATGCTAAGTTAAACTCACTGTCTACTGACTATAGCTTCACAGTTACTGTACACACATGACGGTGGTATCAGTCTTCTCATCAAACTCTCGGCAAGACAGCACATAACCATACTTCTCAAAATTATTATTCTCAAAACTAACAATAATAACAAATATAACTGCAAGCAGCAATGTGCGGGCCAAGCAGCCCAGCAGGCCAGAGTTGTCATGGAAAAATGATGTTATTGTAAGCACGCACAGCAAGCTTCATGTCAGTTGATTAAAGACTGGCTGAGACGGTATTACCAGAAACAAGACTGTCTTTTTAGGGCAAACATGTCAATGGTTATTAGCCAAAACCTATTTTTACTTACTGCGGTGACCCCTAGAGGCCAGGTGACAGCGATGATTTTGGGCTTCCTTTAATGTGATGGTCTGGATACATACAAGCTGTTGCTGTATGCTAATTTCTTGTTTAGTGGCTTCGATGACGTTTTTGATTTTGAACTTTGAGGAGTAGCAACACAGTTTTTGATAAACTCCAAAATGTCTCCTGCATCAATTAGGTTGACCTGACAAGTTGCCATTTCTCAACCTTGGGCTCTTCTATGATATTACCAAACACAATAATTTGGATTTTAAGGCAAACACATCAACAGTTATATGGCAAAATGCAATTTCTATTATTCCAGCGCCCCCCTAAAGGTCCAAGGACACCAGATTTCTTGAGCTACCGCCTAACGAGGCCCTGAGTCCATGTATGAAGTTTATCTTTCATACATTACAGTGTAGGTGAGCTATGGCCTCACCTCCTGTTAGGCAGCTTTGCGATTTGTAATTAGCTGTGATAAAACAAATTTTAGTGAAGATTGGCCAAAGTTTATCTGTGGAGTAGCGAAAAAAACACTTAAAATCCAATATGGCGGATGATCCAATATGGTAACTCCTTTTTGAAAGTCAGGCATACGGTTCAAAAGTTACACGTGTGAATGCACCTCAAACTTTGACCTGTTGGTGGCACCAGAGCGCTTGAGGCACAGACATGAAACTTGGTGACAAGCATCACAGGAATGTCCTCAATCAGTGTGTCAAATTTCAAAACTTTTTACCATACGGTTCGGGGGGATGTCATAAACTCCCATTGCAGAGGAAGAAAAAGAACAGAAGAAGAAAAGATACACAATGGGTGGCACAGCCCTAAATAATGACAATAATAATAATAAAAATGAAAATGTAGTTCATGGAAAAGGTTCATGTGCCATTGTCCAACAGAGAAAGTCCATTTTCAGTAGTCAGTAGTCAGAGTCTAGATATTGGGCCAGTAAGAGAGATAAGAACATTGAGCCGGACTGTTCGGGCTGAGTGCGAGTGGGTTGGGGGTTGGGAGGTGTGGGGGGGTGTCACACTTTCTGTTGTGGCGTCTGATAGCAGTGGGCAAAAGTGAGCGCTTGAAGAGCTCCGGCTTGCTCTGTGGTGGGATGAGCTGGATGCAGAATGTGCGGTCCATCTGCCACAGTTCGTCATAGAGTGAGTGGGAGGGGTTATCCAGGATGGCGTTCATCATGTCCATCATCCTCCTCTCTGCCACTACCCCCAGACTGTGCAGTTCCAGCCCCACCACAGAGCTGGCCTTACTTACAAGCTAAATGAGTCAGCTGGCATCATCAGTGTTGATGCCGCCTCCCTAACACACTACAGCCAAGAACGGCGCCCAGGCCACTGCAGCAGCCTGTTGCACACACTGAAGGAGCTCAGTTTCTTCAGGAGAACTTTCAGCCATGGCTTTTCCTGAAAAGGGTTTTGCTGTGTGACCTCTTTCCGGATGATAACCGGAGCAGGGGACCTCCTGCTTGTACGTGTGTGAACCATCATGTCTTTCCTTTTGTTGATAAGAGCTTCAAGTGGTTGTTGTTGACCACTTAAGATAAACGACTTATTCCCATGTTGTACGTTTTGCAGAGTACTCAGGGATAAGTCAGTGCATTTTGAAAGCATTTTCCAATTTCCAAATTTCTAGCACCATTCCAATTCAAAAACATAATTCACACTTTGGTTATCCAAAAGATTCACACTGTATTTGTCAATAAAATTAGTTGTGGTTTATTTTCACTATTTTCTACGCTCTGCTTTGTATGCATACACTTGCTGTTTCTACTGTTTTACAGGTTTTTTTTTTTTTTAATTTTATTGATTTATCTGTTTTTGGACTGATTTCTTACCTTTTAAGCAACCACTGGTTTCCATTTATTTCAGGATACTAATTACTGCTCTTCCAACTTGCTCAAAATACTGCACGTTTATTATTTAAGTGTTACAGTTGGGACCCTTGTGAAAACTGTCCTTGTGGCACAAGGGTGTCCACCGTTTGTCTCTGAAAGATCAGAGTATATGAGCTCTGAGTCCAAAAAATCCAATATCTAGTGTGCAAATAGGATCCAATTAAACTGCACATTAACATCTGCACTGATTTTTCTTAGAGTAGTACCGGCATAGCCAGATTAGAAATAAAATCAGAATGACTGATGTTGCCTATTAACACTGTTTTCTCTCTGTAATTTGAATTTTTTTTGTCATTTGCCCTGAATCAATGGACTGAAACATGCACTGCTGCAAGTGCTGTGGGTGAGCAATTTTTCTACTTCAGATTTCCTGATTTGCTTACCTTACAGACCAGATTTCCATTCCTTATTTTAGGAGGACATCTTCCCAAACTAATTCACAGGGGAAATAAAAGCAGATGATAACCTGTTAAAATTAATTATTAAATGCGATTAAACAACGGTTGGGACAAAGAGCCATTTGCAGGGATCTAAAATAATTCCCTTTGCCAAACCACTTAGTGAGGTCGCCATCAAAAAATTAACTTCAAATACAACTTGGAACAAAACAAGAACAGTGGGTCGGTGAGTGAGTTTATCTCTACGATTGAAACCACTGGTGTTCCTTTGGACCATGAAATTGTCATTTGTTCTGCAAGTGTTACATCAAATGAGAGTTCAGGGCCATGCCAGGACTGTTCGTTGCTGCTGAGCTTATTTTAACTTGTTATCTGACAGAATCTCCACAGATAATTATATTTGGCTCCGATAGACAGGTAGAGAACGCAGGCGAGCACGTGCTAATCCGGGGCTGTGCCTCCAAAAAACCCCAGGAGGAAAACGATGGCGTCTCGCCAGAGAGCTGGATGAAAAGTCAGAAAAACTCTTAGCAGTTTCCTCATGCAATATGAATCCTCACATGTGATTAGATTTGCACCATAAGTCCAGGTGTTTGAATATTTCAACATGTTTTCATTTCAATGTCTATTGTGACCATTCCTGCCAGTGAAAGCTTTTTAGTGTGAGTGCATGTCTGCATGTTACTGTGCGTGTGAACAGTATTAAGCAAAAATAATGTAACCAGCATGAGAGATTACATTCTGCGACTTGCTTAAAACCATTAGAGAGGGAGAAAAGACGACCAGGCAGAGGGGATTACTCTGGGCTGGAATGTGGAAGCGGGAGAATACAGCGAGGGGGGAAACAAGGGCGACATTGACAGTGTAGCACCGACAACAGCACTAGCAGGAGATCAGGTTAAAGAGGGTGGCAGAGCGCCAACTGATTGTTCTAGAAAGAGGAAAGAACAGAGACAGAAAGGAGGGAGAGGGATATAGGAAGATTAAGACACAGAAAGAGAGAGGGAGGCAGAAAGGGAGTGATAAAAGTACAAAGGCTGCGGAGATTCCATCTTGCAAACAACAAACCAAGGGCCTTTGACACCAACAGCGTCCTGCCTTTGATGTATACTGCATTTAGCTAGCACTGTGGAGCAGGAGAGTGGTGGTGTTGGTGGTGAGAAAGCCAGAAAGAGAAGAAGAAGAAGAAGCCATCAGCATTATGAAAAGCACCAGACCCAGAGGCATAGAGGCATATGGAACAGCCACTTTGATGACTACTACTGTTTGCTCCACGTGGGGGTGGTGGTGGCAGAAGTGGGGTTTAATGAAAGGAAAGGGGGCAGGGTGTTGCGATGACGCAGGGTGCAGGAGGTATATGTAGCCAGGCTGTAGAAGCCAGCCCAAAATTAACAAAAAATAAATAAATAAAATAAATTCAAAAGAAGGAAATGCAAACAAAAGAAATAAAGGACATACAATGAAGCTGTACACCCAGAAGTCATTCCAGCCAGCCAATTGAAATAAATCAAGATGGAGGAGAGGATTTCGGCTCAGGTTAGTATGAGGCAGCGGACCTCTTTGCTGATTTGGTGTACAGCATGGTGACATACTGACCTGGGCTTGAGACAGCACTAGTGGTGGTGGGTTCAATAATTGCTAAAGGGAAGGAGAGGGGGGGAAGAGGGAGGGGGAGGGAAAGAGGACATTCATGTATTATTAACAGAATGGAGACGTAAAATAAAAAATAAAAATGCATGCAAGGACAAAAGGACAGGGAATGGAGACAAATCCTCTCCATGCATTAAGGACCGGTGTCTCAGTGGCAAGATGCAACCTCCACATGCTCATAAACAACACGTTTCATCCCCCCAGTCGCCTCGGATTTGCATGGGTTACAGCGAAGACAAAAACTGAGGGGAACCTGGGAACTGAGGCTGCTCCAAAGCCCCGAAGGTGTTTTGTGACCGGGCAAAAAAACTTTCATCATACTTCTGGTATGCTAAACAACTGGCTGTGTCTCACTTTGATAGTGCAAGATCACACCATGCTCAGTTAGCACCCATAATTTCATCTGCACCTGCCGGGTAGTTCTTAAATCACATCAGTTTAACTTTATTTTCCCTTTCCAGAGGCTATAGCGCAGTTTGCCATATTATGTCCTTCTTTAAGGTTGCATGAACTGACTAAAAAAAAAAAAAAAAAAAAAAAAAAAAAAGAAACTTTTAGTCTGGCTTTGATCCCTCTGAGGAGCGAACTCAAGAGTCCCAATCTGATTACCTTATGAACTCATTTCAGGCTGAGCCACTGGTGGCATTTGGGAGATGGAATAATGTGGCGTCCATGAATGTTCAGTCTAGTGTGTCAGACTACTAGAACTAAGTGTATCGACCGAAGCACGGCAGCATGAAGTGTATGTGTAAAATGTCACACAGAGTAGATTTTATGCTTAGTCACATTTGTGGTAAAGATGTTCCTGTAGATTTTGGTGCAGAAGGAATCAAAATTCCATCTATAATAGCTACTAAACTGATGCAAGGGTCAAACAGGTCCAGGTAATAAAAGTGACGCATGATAGTGTAGCCCAAGAAAAAAAAAAAAAAAAAAAACATAACACATTTGGGTGTTGATAAGGTTACTGACACCAATGACCTAATAATTAGCCAATTTCTTTGATTTCTGGCTTCCAAAACTTGAGAGTTAAATCCAGACTCTGCTGTGAGGAATACATTATTTAATGCTACTTTGGTTTGAAGATATCACTGTAATGTAAACATTGCTGCCCATTTGATCTGAAGTTGAAGTGAAACAAATAAATAAATAACATGGCTTTCTGTTTGGTAAACAAGCATTGAGATAAGCTGTGACCAGGTTTGTGCGGTGACTCACTTGGGAGCAGAATCGGGGATGTGTGGCAAAGCAAAGCTTTACCATGAGCGCCATCAAGTCAAAGCGACGCAGTGGTCGGGCTCATAGGGTTGTTTTCAGCTTTGCGTTTTTGACACAAACAGTGAGACTTGTACTTGCAGCGAAAAAACAACTATTTATACTCCCCACAAAGGTATAAACCAACTTCCTCCAGAAGGCTTCATGGCAGAGGAGGAGCTTATCTGTCACAAGGGAAACCATGGCAGCCATGATTACACCTCACACGCATTTCACACACAAAAAGAATTCTACTTTAGGTTGTTGCAGTGAGCTGCTGTATCTAGGGCATGCAACAGTGCAGAAGCCTACTTAGACTCTCCATTTTAATCCATTTACATGGGAACTTTCAATTGCTCACCTCGTCCACACCATGCTCTCAATCTGTAATCTGTGTCGCTTTTCTCAAGTGTGAACTGTGTAATGGCCGTCTTGCTGTTATAAAGGCCACTGTGATACCAACAACAATAAAACATTTGCTTCTGACTGATTCCATCATTCTATTTGAAGGGGAAATTGTGTAGGAATCAGTATTCATACGTGGAATGATACGCCTTTTCCATCGGTATATTGGTGGAGAAATGGTCGAATTAATCTTTTCTTCCACAAATGTTTCCACTTCAAGTACTCCTGGGGGAGCCGATATGTGAAGGCAGTTTCTTTTTAGTTCTTTCTTCAAACAGGCAGGCGGGTGCTATCTGATTAATACTTGAGCATGAATTCACCAGTGAATCATTTCATGAGCTCTCAGACACTCCTCCATTACTGTGGAACATATCTTTTGACATGCAATCTTTCCCTCACAGCTCCAGACTGACTTGGACTCTTTCTCTCATTCAGCACAGCAACGCATCATTTCACGTACTGTAAACGCCAGTCGACCTCTTGCACAGCTTGCTCACTTGCAAGATAAAACACATTAGTTTTCGCAGCTATTTCATTTCATGGATTGCTATTCTCTTTGTTTCCTGTAGACGGGATATTGTAAGAGATTTATGTGACATGATTTGTGGGAATCACTGTTCATGTTGGCCCTGTTCAGAGTTTAGCTCATCCAAGGTAATCCAATGTTAATACTTAAGTTACACACACACACCTACATTTCACCGAACAGACAAGACAGGAAGTTGATAAAAGCAAAGATCCACACAGATATCTATATGATCTCAATTTGTTGAGTTTGTTCAGCAGTGCGTGAATTACTTCCTCAGTCAATAATACTAATCAACAATCAGCTCAGACAGATAAAATATGGCAATTTTGTGCGACATTGCAGTAAGCACCCCTTAAAGGAGTGGGTAGGAAAAGAAAGAAAGAAAATTTGCAGTCTGTGCGTCCAGTTCATCTTCACTGCTCCATTTGAGGGCATTATCAAGTTATTGTCATGCAGGGACACATTCTTTGTGTGAATTGTTGGGCTATTCTTAAATATTTTCCTCACTTATCCCTCCACGATGATGGAATAGTTGGTGTTAACAACTGTGTTAATTTGTGAGTCAGCTAATTAGTTATTTATCCTGTGTCATTTTTAATGTTGCCCAGAGCGTGTATCATCCTGTGAGCATCCACAGGGCTCAGTCATCCAGGGATGAATGTCCTTAGCAGTGCATCTGGTCTCCTACAGGACTCAGTGATGGTGGGTGGGGTGTGGGTGGGTATAAAGTCCATTGCCCGCTGGGCTGCAGGATGAAGACTCTGCTACAGCACCAAACATTTCCTCATCGCAGTGCGGCTGGAAAATGTTAATGGCTTTTCTGATTGCTTAAATATGGAAATGCAGGCATTCAAAGGATAGGTAAATGGCGCAACACTGTAAAGGGTGTTTTTGGGAAAAATAAAGGACAGTGCAACCTTGCCATGTTTAATTTATTCAGCACATTTTGATATGTGTTAAATTATTTTTAAGATTAAAACAAAATCAACCAGAAAACAGCTGAATATCAAATATAGATGCAACTTGTTTTATGACCGATGCAGACAAAGAAATAGAAGGGCGAATAGTTGAACACCAAAATGAACACAATTTGCTTCCCCACATGGCTTCAACATTATTTCCCTACATTTTAAGCTGTTATCACACACCCACATTTCGGGTTGCACCTTTAGCTCCAATTTTCCTGCATCTCTGCTCCATGACTCAGGTACAATCACACGGTGTGGGAACAAACAACATCATCAACAACAATGGCAGATGAGGAGACATGTCGAAATGACACCTACACATGCGGTGATTGATAAGCGTGACAAACGAACACGACGTCCATTAACCAACTAGCCAGCAGTGTCTCTCCTGCCTGAGGGAGGCTGAGCAGCGATGGAGAGAGAGAGTGAGTAACTCTTTTTCTCCCCCATCAGTCTCTTCCGATTACTGCTCAGAGGGGGGAGGAGGGGAGAAGAGAAAGGAGGAAATGAAGGCAGAGGTATAGGTGGAGAAAATCTCCTCCAGGGCTAAGCCGAGGTGGGCTGGGGGATAAGAGCTTGACCAATTAAGCTGGAGGACTCCTCAGAAAATTGGAGTGAACAGCCTCAGTCTTTTCATCGCAGTTCACTTCCATCTAGCACATGAAATTGGAAGTTGAAATAGGGATTGCCAGTTTGGTGATTGTTATACCTCAGCTAAAATCATAAAGTGTGTGTGTGTGTGTGTGTGTGTGTGTGTATGTGTGTGTGTGGTGTGTAGTGTATATGTGTATGTGCAAAGAGAATTTGTGAGAAATGCAGCCTGCAGTGAATGTTTAGGTACATTTACAAATAATTCATAATTTCTTTTAATTCTTTGTTTTTTTCTTGAATCTTTCATTAAAGAATAACTGGTTTATATAAAATGCTGATTCTCTTTGGCCTGATTACATGAGTCTATACATGACCCCAGTTTGTGCCTTATGAATTACCATTACGTTCAAGTCACAAAATATAAATACCCAGTAATCTTTAAAAAACCCAAAAAGTTAAAGAACCAGGAGGAAATGACATGTGCCCTTGCTCTTTAAAATGTTACTGCAATAAAAAATATTGTTCTGAGTTTGGAAACATCAATATATATCAATAAAACTGACAATATTTATTTTTATTATCACTTATGAAACTTACAATTTTAGCAAGGTGATATACCACTTCCAGACACCATCCTTGTTTGGATTAGGTGAAATATGTGCAACTTGAAAAAACTCTCTAATCTTTTAAATTCTGCAGTGGATGGAGTATTTTTTTTTTTATCCAGATGGTTTGAAATTCAAATATGAGGATTCTGAAAATCCCTTCTGAACTGTTGTCAAATGACCTTGAAATGTAAAACTCATTTAGTAACACTAGTGGCACAAACTGGGCTCAGCTCAGCAGTAACACCTTTGATGGGTAAAATAACTTAAGGTGATGACAAACAACGCAGAATGTAACACACACATTTGTGACGTGTGTTTCTATGTTTGTTCAACAATAATGGCAAGACTATATTCATTAATGAATCGATTATCAAACATTATCACTCACACATGTTGTCACAGTGTGTTGGATCTAAGTATTTAACTTGGTGGGTTTTTCGTCTTCTGTGTTTTTTCATTTGAACTTTCATTCCCTCCTCAGACCTGCTAGGTCTTCCTAGTTTTCAGAGATGTCTCATCTGTTTTCATAAGTAAATTCAACTGAAATGCTCATACTGTTGAGCCTGCTATAATATTTACCCCACAAACATTTGCAAAGCCAGCCCTGATGTTACATAAACAAAACCATATCAACATGTCTATATTCTATACAATAATAAACATGCTGACTGTAAATCTGTCCAAAAAACAACTATTAGGATAGCTCTGGCAAATGTATGGTGATGATTATTAATATACGCTGTCTCTGTCAAATAAAGTAGTAAATCAACAAACAACCAGCACATAACCCTCTAGTTGACGACGACTCCTTCTGTATGAAGCTGCAATCATTCTTAGTTTACGGAGAAATGGATCGATCCAGTTCCACACTGCAGTTTTTGTTCCAGTCTGACTACTTTCATTTTGGACAACTGCTAATACAAACTGAAAAAAAAAAAAAAAAAAAATTGACATCGCTTTTCTATTGTATTCACTTTGTGGTTTGATTTGATCCAGAGAATGATGAGGAAAATATAATGAAGATACTGAGAGAAAGCCTGTGTCTTGTGATTAAATCTAACTGACGGAAAATGAATCACAGCACTGACTACACCTGTGCAAGCGCTGGTACAGTTGTAATCAATTGAATACAAATATTCCATCTGCAAACACATATAGAAACACAAGAGGCCTTCAAAGTTATTTCGGAGTATTTCTATGTTATCATTCAAGCATATTATCTTGGACAATTTGTTACACCTTTGTAACTTAGGAGTGGTTTAGAAGTACAGACAGTTATGACAAGTGATAACAAGCGTTATTCAAAAAGCGATCAGGTATAAAATACAGGTACAAAAGCTTTGTGCACACACACACAAACACTACTACTCCAACAAGTAGTGACAAAGAGGTTGTATGCTTTCTTTCTGCTCCAAAGAACCCAGTTTGTGTTTTACTACAATTTTTAACACAGAGCTTAAAGTGGTACTTAGCTGAAAGAGATCACAATCCTGGACTAATGGTTTAACTGCACAAAAACCCACATGGTCTGACACAACTGGCAGAACTGAATCCCAACCACCACACAAGAATGTAGTGAGGACACGGCCATCCAACTCATCTCAAAAATTCAGAAATTAGTCAGAACATCCCATGTAGACATGTGAACAAAGCCAGAATGCAAATCCTTTTTTCTTTTTTTCCATTCCTGTTGGATCTGAAAGAGCAAACAAACTATCTGACTTCCGGTGGCTGCCTCGGGTGGAAGACAAATGCCTTTACTTTCCTTGAGAGAAGGCTTTCCACAGTCACAGTTCATCTCATCAGTGATAATGGCGAGTATTTTGCTGAACCGATTTTAAGTGACTCTGTTAAGTTAAGACAAAAAGGATTTATGCCGCTCAAGGATAAGGACCTTTCAATTTTAGATTAATGTCAACAGACTAATGAAACTGAGCCTTGAATGCTTAATATTTTGGTTTATATTTTATCTTTTTTCCCTAGAGGCTGTACTCCAAGATTTCTAAATGGGGATGACAGTTACTTGACTTTATCAATTCATGTGCATCTACTAAACCTCTTTGTGTAATGGAAACGACCAAAGAAACTAACATACATAGTCAATTTCTCTGCCGCAAACCACCCTCATTGTGTTGACACTTAAAATTCACCTCAATATATGATGCTCTATCAAATATGCATGCTCCCTTTTCCCCTTCCCATCCTGCTCATCAATAGCTATCGACTGGTTCTAAAATAGCAATCCAAAGTCACCCGTGGTGAAATCTAACCTCTGGGTTTCGTTATTTACGTCAACGTACTGGTGAGAGTGCGCTGCGGCGATTGCTTGCCATTTCTCATTAAGAGCAACAGCAGAATTGGCCTCTCTTCCATTAGTGGTGATCATGAGAGAGAAAGGGAGAGACATGAGAGACTGTATGTGCGTGAGAAAGAGAATGATAGAGAGAGAGAAAGAGAGACAAAGGAGGGAGAGAGTGAAACAGGAGAATCAGATAGACAAAGCCACGATAGCAAGACCAAGAGATAAAGAGAGGGAATGGAGGGGAGAGAAGTTGGGGGTGGCAGCACAGGAAGTTGCTTCCTCTATCTATTCTGAGGGTTTCTTTGCTGCTCTGCCTTTGAGGCCTCGCTAGTGTCACATTAAGATCATCCATTTGAGGATCTGAGACAAGCCTTTGATGTTCTTGTGCATACACAAACAGGAGAGTGGAGTGCTCCTTTGACAATTGCCAACTCTACAGAAATATCTTTTTGTATTCGGAGTCTCTGGCCTGCTAGGGACTGTGTTATCATCAGAGGGTGCAGTGCAAACTGGTGAATAATTTAATTCACCTGTTCATATTTCATCAGTGAATACATTAAACAGAATTTTTTTTTTTTTTCAACCCATACTTGTTCTAAAATGTTGAGCGAGATATGTTCCCCTGCCCCGTGCTGTCATTGCTCGAGTTGCCGTTTGGCAGGTACAGCATCTGGACAAAATAATGGCAAAGGCCCAACAGTGAAGGAAAATGAAACACCGACCAAGGAATTCAGTATGAAGCTCAGAATAAGTGGCGAACAGATAAAGAAAGCAAGAGTGAACAAGTTTGAGAATGTACAGTATGTAGACGCATACTAGAACATTCAACAACACAGAATAGTGTCTTGTTATTTTAGAAATGAAAGTAGATAAAAGCCACTTCCTCTAGATCTTAAAAGATGTGTGCATCCGGGGAGTCGTGTGGCGTAGTGGTCTAAGAGGCTACAGGCCTCGCTGCAGTCGGCCCCGGTTCGAGTCCTGCATCGGACGGCCTTTGCTGCATGTCATTCCCCCTCTCTCTGCCTCCCCATTTCCTGTCTCTCTGCTGTACTATCCAATAGAGACATAAAAAGCCCAAAAAAATATACTTAAAAAAAAAAAGATGTGTGCATCCACTATGGACCTCAGACTCATCAAACTACTCTAGAAGTTGTTTAAAAGTGAGTTTGGACGATCTTAAAATGTAAGAAAATTATGATGTGACCCTGTTTGTGAACTGGAATCCAAAAAGCTTTGTACTCCTGGTCAGCTAATTGACCAGTTCACAGACCTTGGCTGGTAAGGACTAAAGTGGGAATAAGCCTTAGGGCATTTTTAAGGTGCTTTCACCCCCCCTTTTTTTATTTTTATTTATTTATTTATTTATAATTTCTGTGTTTTGAGCATCCCTGACATAATGGGCCTATTATACTTTAGTGATCATTGAACTTCAATCAGCCACTGGAATCAGAGATTAGTCTTGTCATAAACTGATGGCATGTCCTCATCTACGTATACTGTGCTTTTGCCAAGTGTGTACTGGGCTACGCTTCAGTCAGTGGAACTCATGACTATGGTAAGATGGCTGCCTACTCTACAACACATAGTACAAATCAACTACCTCTATAGTGTTTTCAGCAGTTGGTAGCTTGTACTGTTACTGTCGTAGGCTGTTTCAAATCAAATCCATCTAAAAAGAGTGAAAGCTGATTCATTCTACCGCACAGCCTTTCTAAATGCTCATGGGTCTGTGTTCTAACCTCCTCATACTAGGGCATAAACACTTGTGTGATGGCGGTATTAAAAAGCTTTTTTTGAATGATAGGCCCCATAATTACCAACTTCGTAATGTACATTATTTTCTGGAGCTGTGTCACAGGGGTCCTGATCCAGCTTTGTGTTTTTATCCTCCTTTTTTCTCCACAATGACCAATTCCCATTGTACTGCCGTTGTTATTACTGCCTAAATCTAGTTTTGTCCTGGGGAGAGAGTAGGCAGCCACACAGTCACCAGCCTTCACTGGGGAGGTCTGAGGTTGTGTTCAAGCAGACAACAGTGCTGCTGCAGCTGCTAAAAAAAACAAAAAAAACAAGGTGATCAGGCAAAAAAGTTGAACCTGGATCAACTCTGTTGTATGTGCGCTCTGAAATGTCTTCCGGCAAATCACCGCATGGGTAATTACATATCAGCAAGCTTGGTACGTGACTTTGTAATGTGAACGCCGCTAATTTATACTGTGTGACAAAAGATGAAATAATAACTGCTGTGAATTGAAAAATCCTTCTTCCTATTATTATAGACCACTGTGCGGTGTTTTGCAATCTGATGAAGGCTTTAAAACTCATGGACCCATTACTCAAACATGCGCCCACCAACACAGCCTCTTACATTTCTTTTAAATGCAGTGCTGTTTTCAGTCTGAACGTTTACTAATGTGGTCAGAGGTTCACACTATCTCCCTATGATGTCACCCTGTACTGTACAAGGAATTGCTAGTGCAGTGACATGGACATGATCCCTCACTGGCTTCCCAACCATGAACACGGCCACTTGTGTTTGTTGAAACACAGAACCAGGCCGCTGCTCCTGCTCCCTGGGGATTGAACCCGGGTTTCTGCTGTGACGCGCGGGTGTTCTGTGCCTGCTCCTGTATTTTGCTGTCTCAGTCTCACGGTGCTTAGGAAATATTCTGATTTGTGTTTTTTTCAGTACTTAAATTTATGTAGAAGTGTTTCTCAAATCATTAAATAATTCTGCAGTCTATCACCAAGGCACCAGCAGCTTGGCCTCTGATTATTTGGCCTCTTCAGAAAGTCAGATAGATGCCTCATGGCGCTTTGAAAAACTGTGAAAGGGCTGACTCTCAGACCTCTTTAAAATCTGAGCCATACTGCTGTTTGGCATTCAACTTAACTGACCTGTGTAGCTGCCTTTGTAATTGCAATGCTCTTACTTAAAGCAAAATTTCTTTTTCAGATGGTGTTTAATTCTAGTAAACATCGACTTCTAGACTTCAAAAGCACCCACTCACACACGTACAGAGACTTTGCAACCATATTAGACAACCAACATTCACAAAAACTGATGACTAGGAAATGAGAAACCACTTGTACTGATGAGATGTGGGCACCCAGTTGCAACACTAACTTTTAAATCCTATATCAACAATGCTGCACGAAAAACACAAACCCTTTCTCAGGGCATCCCCACTGATTTCCGCAACACTCTCTCAGCCCTCTGATTCTTCACCACTCCATTTAGCCACAAGCAGATAGAATGACAACTTACGAATGAGAGGCACACTGGCATTGGCTGTCCCTAGCTTGTTGGAAGCGACACATGTGTAGTTCCCGTAACGATCCTCTGTCATGTTGTTCACTGTGAGGACTGATCTGGAGCTGAGGCTCTTGATGTCGATGCCTTGACCCTTGATAATCCTGAAAACAGAGCACAATTACAACAAGTTAAGGGTGGGGGGCATTCCTGGTGGGTATAAATGTTTGTCGTCCTTTAGTGGAGCTTCAGATTGTAAAGTGCTTCATCGCCCTCTTCAGCAGATCTATTTATCCCTTGGTCTTTCGCGTCTGTCTTGGAGAGACGCTTTGAGGGACTGAGAGGAGGGAGAAATGACCCGGTGAACCTGCTGGGTGCCACTTGACATGTTGTTCATCGTTTTGCTGCAGGTGCAGGGGGATTACAAAAAATCCCATTCCAGTTGTGCCTGACATCTGTGCTGTGAAACAGATGAATGTTTAATTGTTTACTTTGGTGGTCGTGATGATCTTTAACAGCCTGTAGAGATTAAAATTCACTCTGTAATGGCATATGCTGTGCATCCTGGTAGTAGGATTATTGTGGATATTAAAGCTGAGTTTGTTTTTATGAGTGTGGTTTCTGTCACTGTTACAGTGTCACATCATAAACCATAAAAACCTCCACAGAAGAGACATGTTTCTACCCCCCCCCCCACACACACACACACACACACACACACACTATCTCTAGCTTGCAAGTTGCTCTGGTTTCAAACACTATGTGTGACCTTAAGTCCAGCAAATATCCACAAATCTGTTGTTCCCAATCCCACAGCAACATCCTCAAATGTTAGCGGAACATTCACTGATCTCTCAGCGGGTGTTTCGCCACTTCACTAGTTCAACATCAAACAAGTCAATGCTCCCCTCTGTCATAGTGAAAGAAGCGCCCCCCCCCCCCCCCCCCCCACACACACACACACACACACAATTCCATTCAAGAATGAAAGCAGTGACACATCAAGAGAAAGATTTGCTTGTCAAAACTGTCACACTACTTCTGATAGAGACAAAGTGGCAGCAGCAATGCACTGATGGTATGGCTGCATCAATACAGAGCCAAGATGAAAAGTGGCCCTCATTTCACTTACAAAGAAATGGAAATAGTCTCATCCAGTGTTAATGGCATATAGAAGTTACACAGTTAACTACAGTTTCTCTGCTCATGTCCTTTTCATGATGATGAGTAAATGAAGAAATCACCATTATGCCACGTAAGAAGTCAAAGAAAGAACAACTCCTTGAATTAAGTAAAGACTAGAATCATGCCAACTTGCCTCCTTAGCAATTTGAATAAATTGAATCCACCCCATAATTACAATTAGCACAGTGTGAGCTGATGATTGAAATTGTGCTCACTAGGAGTGGGTAAATGATGGGTAATGGGGGTAATTTGGTTTTTAAATTCAAGAACTGACACTCGAATCTAGACTGATTGATGTGTGTGTCGCAAATGATTTAAGCCAGTTGCCAGCAAACATTTTATTAGGATGCAAGGTGAGGACAAGGCACAAATGATTCTTGCTGGAACATTTCTGTGAGTCCTCCCCAGAGGATGGACGAACAGGAGAACAAACAAATGCACTGTCACAGGTAAAAATCAAATAAATAAAACAAATGACTTTTATATCATGTACTTGTCACAATCAAGTAAAGGTATGACCTTATAATGCCACCATTATTGCCAAATGTCTGCATTAGAGATTACAGTTTAGAATACAACATAAAACCCATTCAGCACAGTACTGCTCAAACACAGTACTGCCCAATACTTTTAGAAACTTTAGATGTTTAGATTTAGAAAAGTAAAAAATGTTATTAAATGCGTAAGTAAAACCACAAAGTACCTGTTACCAGTGTGATATTTGAGCTACAAACAACAAAGCCATATCCAGCGGAAATCTGGGGTGATGCTGCCGTCAAAACAACTCATATAATAAAACTGGGCTCACCTTTTCTCACCCTTGTACCACTCGAATGTTGGAGAAGGCACAGCAGCCGCCTCGCACCTTAGCAGAGCTGTGCGCCCCAAGCCAACTCCATGGCTTTTCATCTCATGGATAGCTGGGGCAACTAGAGAAGACAAAGAGATAAAATATGTTAGCAGGGGAAAAAAATGTCAGTCTAAAGAAAAAAAATCTGTGTTATCACAAGCGGAAGGGCAATTTAAAGGAAAAAGTTTAAGTGATACATGGTGCGCTGGAGAATGAGGATTGTTGACCTTGAAAATGACAACCTCCGACGTCCTGGTCAGTGCATACATTACATATTGTAAACTCAACACTCAGAGTCTATAGAGGCGGAGTTGGGGAGGGGAGAGGGCATCCATCCCCGATGTTAGGAAAATGAAATGAATTGCACTGCATGGTGATAAATGGCTTAATGGAAGTTCAAAGACTCAATGGCACAGGCAGGTTCTGTGAATGCAGAATGAGGTTCCTTTCATGTGCTGAAATGTGGTGTAAATCTCTTTGCCAGTGTCACCAAGGCAGCTTTACATATGGACGGATTCTAAAGCAGCCCAGTCCTTTTGTACTTCAAATATTTACCCCGCTTATAGTAACACAGCCATGAAAGAAATGAAATTAATGAATTGAATTTATGTAGACTTACAACAATGGGCAAAACCAGTCAGACAATAAGATTTTCCAGCACTCTTACCTTTCCCTTAGTCACATCATGGGAATAAAAATGTTTCACTTGTTACATTTGTAATTAATGGCCATCGTCCGAGTGATGCATTTATAAACTGGGGGTGTAGAGGACAAAGAGTGCTTGCTGACAGCAGAACTGTACCTCGCAGAGCTGAATGCGTAGAGTGCAACATACCCACCAGTATTATTATGACTGTTCTCGATTAATCAACAGAGGCTAGGCAACAGGAGAACCAATCATAACAAGGCATAGGGCTCAATCTGACGGTACGTATTATGTAAACTTGGCTTGACTCCCTAAAGCCTGACAAATAATAAATGTATTCTGAACACCAAATCAGATGCACAGCCATTTGACATACAACACAAGCAAAATTACTTTATGCCATTCACACAGATTCTGATTAAAACCATATGATACATGGAAAAAGCCCACATTCTCAGGGTCAGTCCTGCAGCTAGCAGTAAATTGCCCATCCATGTCTGAAAGTGAGATGTGGTGTGGACTATTTATATTCCTGACAATGAGCCTTTAAGAACGACCTGTCAGTCAGAGCTCTAGCCTGTATCCAGTGGAATGGCTTGGCCAAGCGCCTGCAAACCTTTACTTCCAATTGCATTTGGAGATGTTCCTAACGGATGACCTCAGTACAGTACGGCCTGCTGCAGCTATCCCTGCACAACACAACCCGAAGGCACTAACTGGCATCACACTCCCAAAACTGCAGTCATAAATTAATACAGTGAAAAGTCTGAAGGCTCTGTTCGTACAAAACAGGGTACCTCTGACGTGTATTCCAGGTATGAGAAAATAACAAAATGCTTCATTATAGCAAATATATGCATTCATTTGAGACAGTGGTATTGCCAACAACTGAGCCCCATTTTAATGAAGGGAATGCAGCATGAACCCACAGTGTGAACTGTCTCTCTGTCAACCTGTGAGAGTCCACATAGATAGATGAGGTGGGATGCAACCGATCTGTGTGAGGTGTAAAAGATACATGTGAGCATTTGTACATGTGGTGTATGATCATGTAGGAGAGGCAGAGTGAGGTGACAGCGTGCTCTGTGATGATGGATGCCCTTTCACCAGCCTCCTTCTGCATCCTAATGAGCACATTCATATGACTAGTGTATGTTGATTTTCTGTCCTTGCATATGTGTGCCAATTATACAGCTATTTTCCTTCTTCCGTGGCTGAGCTGAATAATACGAAGGACTTGAGACAGTGAATTAAGCGATGGGTTATGCTAGAGCTTTTCCTGTTCATTTATCACTGTATGAAAAGTTGGATGCCATGCTGGGGGGTATTAGTAGACCTTGACTGGATGTCTGTGCTTGCTGTGTCTTTGTGTGGGTATGTGTGCAAGCTGTGGGTGTGTGTACCGTTGTGTCTATGAACTATCCAAAGTATCAACACTTTTCTGACTTCAGATCTGTATCTACTGTAGTTTAATCACAGCCAGCGTTAGCGGTCACCACACCATAAAGACAGCCAACAAAACTGTTATAGACTCCACCAGTATCTTTGCGGAAGAACTACAACAAGCTCTAGCATAGAATAAGAGGGCTGCTAAAGCTTGCGATAAAGTCAAATCAGAGTGTTGACATTTGACAATGTGCACTCAAAAATAAGAAGGGAAGAAGAAAAAATGGTAAGAGTTCTCTAGAGCAGAGAAATATAAATAAGCAATAACAAGTATAACAAAATCAATGCAGTATGCCGACCGACAGAGGCTTAGTGAATCCTTGTAATCCTTCATTGGTGTCATTGTGCGGGGCCATTGATTATCTGAAGCCTCTGAAAGCGCCAGGGTGACCTGGCTGTCGTGCTGTACAGTTACTTGGACAGTGCACTTGGTGGCCCAGGCAGGTGTGTCAATACTTGAAACCTCACACATAGAGCCCCTGTCTTTCATGCCAACACTGGGAACACAAAACCACTGGGAAATTGTCTGCCGATTTCCTTTTTGGAAGAGAGAGCATTGTGATGTGTTTCCTTTAATTTATTACCAGCTAGATCAGCTATTTGCCAAAAAGAACACTGTCCTTTCTTTATTGGACTCAAAGTTGGAACTTGGATTGCTGTCCTCCTATCAGAAGTTGGTTGAAATCCTGGCAAGCAAGTTACCAAGAAGATTTTGCAGGTCAACATATATAATGAGCGCTAGATTCTCTCCCTCCTGGTGGTGGTACTGAAAAGTAGTAACTATGAATACAAACCCAGATTTCTCCTTAAATGATCCAGTCAGAACAGGCACATGTCCCATCAATCATCATATATCTTATCAAGGGCACATATCATAAAACTTCACCACCATTAAAGTTCTTTTCTGAAAGAGAGAAAAATTCATAAGTACCAGGGCCCCAAGTAATTGTCCCTCTTACCACTTATGACATACAACTGCTGCAATATTTTGGAATAAAGAAAAATATCCCCCATGGTTTTGTAGGTGGTCCAAAATGCTATCATTTTATATGCATATCAATAATACCAATTTGGGTCCTGGCACTGGGATCTGTTAAGACAGATCACAGCCATAAAATCCAGTCCAATACAATAATTCCAATTTCAACTTGCTGGCATGTCCTATATCATCATATATTGTGTAATACACCATCAGAATGTGGAGAGTAATGCAAAGCAGTGCACTAAAAATCATGAAGGCCCAATAATCCAGGTAATTTAGTGTCTAGGGAATGCTGTGGTGCTGTTAATCATGCCTGGATTCCTGGTGACTCCACCAGATGGGGGTGAGGGGTTGGGTCCAGGAATAGCACAGGCGCGGCAGAAAAATGGGTGCTGTAAGGCCCTGCCAGGTGACAAATGGCCAGTTGCAGGTTGATCACAGACCGACTTCCATTACATATGCCTTGTATAGAGGTTGTCATCAGAATAAAGATGACCTCTCCAATTGTATGTCTCTACAAAGTGAATGAATATAAGCATGTTAATGATGAATAAAATGTTTGACCTTCTCTTTAATATTAATGGACAGGGTTTGTGTAGAAAGCATCACACCTTAATGTACAGGGCTTCACTGAGTCGCTTGCTTTAAGCGATCCTCATGTAACTATTAATGATTAATTGGTGTGCTTCAAGATTGAATATGATTTATTTAGCTACAAACTATTGTTTGCCAAGAGAACCCACAGAACGCAGGCTTTTTAATTAAAAGATCAATTAATAACCCTACCTCTTCAGCCAGATTTGAAAATGAGTTTTCATTGCAATTAAGAAATGGACTCATCAGTGCATGACTTATCAGCTTACACACAGAGACACTGTTCCCCACTGCCATCTGTGGGCTTCATTGTCCTGTTTTTTTGTCAGTCAGGAATGGTTCTGCTGCCAAGATTTATTAATTCATTAAGATTTCTATTCAGAACAGCTAGGGAACATTGTGTTCCTTCTTTTTATACAATGCAAAGCATATAAATAACCAGCCTAGCGTGCAGGACCGTGTGGGTCGACTGTAGCAGGAATTCAAACTATTGTCTGCGTTAAACAGTAAATGGTTCAAGGTACACAAATTCCTACCTATCGTACTAAACACCCATACAAGATGGTGGTGTGTTCTCATGAAGATCACTCTAGGAAAAAGACAGGAAACATCCGTAATTCATTGCTATAAGATAGTCAGTAAGTCACCTCCAACTGTGTAAGTATACAGAAAGTTAGCCTGGATACAAGCATTCGCCTTTTGTCAACGTTCCAAAGATATTTTGATCAGTCACTAAAATTGCAGACCAAGTTAATAGATGAAGCCGCTGCATGTCAATCTATTCTGAAGTGGTACTAGGAAGAACATTTATATTGCAGAAGATCAAGATTCCGCTCATTTATTCATGCCCCGCATGCAGCAAGGAATCCAAATAGCAATCAAGACGAGAGCTTTGGAGAGATGTAGAGAGATGGATTTACACCCAAACAGCTCGAGGGTACTGGCTTTAACTCTACTTAGGACTGGATCAGAATCCAATTCTAGGAAGCCTTCTCTTTTGAATTGAAAGCCACAGTATTTCAATGGATACTGCAAACTGTCGACAAATGCTCAGCTGAGACTTTGTGCCTGATGTTAAAATACTCCCTACAAAGAGATTTCATTCAACTGTGGAATGAACATTCATTCTACCTTTGATCCGACAGTGCTATCCACCACTGCACCGAGGCAGGTCTGGACACACACAGACGTACACACACTGTATGCAGGAGATGCATTTTATCAAAAGTAAATGCTGTGAACATTTATGTAAATGTTACACTGTATAATTGTTCTTAATAAAAAAAAATGCTAATACTGTGAAAACATGCTCACTCCCCACTAATAGTTGTTTATTTTCTTGTCATTACTTGACATTGTAATATTGTGTGGTGATGAAGATGCTCCTCCTGACCACAAGTAAACAGGTTTTGCCTCTTATTTATCAGAGATGGTCATGACTCCCCTGAACAACTCTGTCAGGGGAGTCAGAGGAGCATGTTGTGGGTGTATCTACCAGAGAAGGGCCTGAATTCCAAAAAGGCCCGCATGACTGGGGCTTTAAAGGGAAAGGCAGGGTCAGTGCAAACAAAAGACAAGGTGATGTAAAGAATTTGAAGTATTCTGAGTATATCCCTGCATTTCAATTATGCTGAGAAATCTATCAATACTATGGCTGTAACTGCTCACAGCAGTTCTAATGTCCATGCTCATAATTAATTAAAAATTATCCCAATTTTGTTGGCCAATTATTGTAATCAGGAATGAAAGTGAGGTGCTCTTCTTTTTATAAATACAGCCATGATGAGTATGTGAGCAGAATTCACAGCTGCAGGGTACTGGGGGAGGAAGGAGGCGTACAAATGGCTGGAAAACTTGGAAGCACACAGGGCACAGCTTCGCTCCGCAAAGCAAGTGAAAGCTTGCTATGAAGGAAAACAAGTGATGTTTTGGAGAGAGAGAGAGATGCCTGCACTGGTTCAAACCTACACCCTACATCCAGATAGGAGGGGATGAGCTCATACGGGGAAAAAAAAACAAAAAAACAAAAACAAAAACAAAGTTGCATCTACTGTGTCAGAGGTACCCAATTAAGCCTCCAGGTGCATGTCAAAGACCAAGCTACTGTAGTGCTTTAAGAGAGGTTCTAGGAGTCTGAATATTCTGCTCTAACTGCCAAAAATGTGCCACTTGTCTTCCTACTCCACATCAATAATTCAAACATCTGTGCTGCTAACATGGCATCGACTGATTTGTCTTCTTTACACATTTATTTCCCGAAAATTGGCTTTTGGCAGCTTTGTGATTATCACATGGATGTAGAGAGTAGATCAGAACATCTGGCGTGGTTTCAAACAGCTTTAGTTTGAAGCATGTGAAACAGTGACGAGCAAATAAAATGTAGCAGAACAAGACAGTTGGTTGTCTGTGTTCCTTCCACGTGTGACTTAAGTTTGTGCAAACTGCCATATCCCATCTTGGAACATGGTGGTGTTGAAACTCTGTAGTGTCACTCATTCAATGAGGAGTGAGAGCAGACAGCTCTCTCTGGAGGGGAAGAGCTTTCTAAACTACAAAAGAAGGTCAGACACCTTTGATTTCTCTGACTGAAAAAGAAAGAAATAGTTATTGTTTTATGTGTATGTAGTTAGTATTGGAACCTTTCATTCTACAACGAGGTGGCTTCATTAATTGACCAAACACTGGCTTTTTTATCTCAGGTGGAGGTTTTCCACAGTGGTTTCCTTCTAATTCATCCTTCCGACTCAGCCACCTAGATGTGATATTTATGCTTTTGAGCCACACCGTGCAGTGAGAATTTCAGCCAATAGCTGCACCCACCTGCAGTGTAGATGAATATGTAAATTTGAAAAGTAGGTCAGAGATCAAATTTCATCAGGTAAAATCACTGCTGAAATATCCTTTTACCAAGCAGGGCTTTTTAGTCAATCTGATTCTAGCGTGACCTTCTGCATGACTGCCGTCATTCAGGTTTAGCTGATAAAAGTATCCAGTCACCATTCATTCATCAGCAGACGTATAAAGACAAGAGGTGCAAGCCAGTAATTTAATTAATGCTGTCTGATTAAGGTAGTCTTCTGAGCCTTGGAAACATTCAAGCAGAGGTTAAACGTACCGGACTTCACACTTGGAAATGGCTACACAATGACAATGCCCATCATATCATAGAAAGCCAAATGGCAGGCTTAGTGTTTCGGAAGGCCTAGTGTTATTAAAACTCTAAACATGCTAGAGCTTAATTTTGTTTTCATTACTTTGGTTTGCTTATTTTAATTAGTGGCCTTAATCTGCAATTAGCCCAGAGGTCAACTATACTCTTAGCTTAAAAAAAAGGAATTGTTTTGAAAGAGAGAGGGAGAGGGAGGGAGAGAGAGAGAGAGAGAAATTGTTTGGATGTTTGGACATGTATTTAATTAGACTGTTAACCCATGAAATGTCAGTGTCACTCACTCTTATGTCGTCTTATTAGAACGATAAAAGAGAAATAGTGCAGACATGACTGATAGATGTTTGTGACTTAATATTAATTTAACTGCTATTAAGAAGAAAGATAGTCTGAGGGGATCAACACTGATACTCTGTCAGGGTCAATGAAGAACACAGTGGCCTCTTAAATAATTGAACAACATATTCCAATGAAACCTGTATAAAAAAAAAAGACTTATAGCTATATTTTCTGTCATTACACTGTGTGATATCATAAATGGTTTATTTACTTTAAAATACAGATGCCACATTTCTGACACCTGCAGAATCTGCTAGGAGAACCTTTGAAAAGTTGAGAGGGTGATTCGTCAAGTTAAACAGATGTATGAACACATGTCCATACAGTTTAACATGTTAAATGTAGTACATTTCTTGTTTCTCACTGTAATTATCCTCTCTTGTTTGAGTTTCAATGTCAGCTAACGTCTTCATCTTAATTCAGAATTTGACACACCGAGCCTTCATCAAAGCGTGCTCGGGGGCACTTGGTGAATAAAGTCTGATGTGTGACAGTAGAACATGAATGATACAGTAGATTGGGATATGGTGCAAATGGTTCTCTTTTTCCTTCACAGAGGGAGAATTGCACCAGGGTGGAGAGGAGGCAGTGAAGAGTGGCCACCAGCTGGCTCAGGCTCTGCCTGCTGTGGCCATATCAGCCGCTCCAATGGACAACTTTAATTCATTTATTCAGCCCCCTTATCTTTGTAAATGAGCACAAGTGTCACCAGTCACCATGTTGGAAGAATGACCAGGCAACTTTCATGAAAAAATACAAACAAATTTACAAAATTTTGTGAGCTGATTCAGACTATCAAAGCGACATGACATAAGGTACTGAAGTTAAGATTTGAAAGGCTATCTCACAGCCATTAGATGGTGTTGACAACCAAAGTTTCCTTTTGCTGCTTTAATGTCTGTGACATGTTTTGTTATGCAAGTCTCATGCACAGCACTTTGAATGCTAAACAGCCACAATAAAACACAGGACCTTTCATGTGTGAGGTGCTTGTGAGGCCAGAAAAGTCTGACACTATGGAGCCACATATTGGCCATAACTCGAACGGGGCGTCAAGAATTATGAAATATTTATAACTAAAGGGGGAGATCTCAAAGATTAACGCTTTGTGCAGACACAGGCTGCCCCATCACCTAGGCTAAACTAATTACTGCAGACAGATATTGAATTAAGACTTGTCAGAGAGATGTGGCATATGTGTCACAGAGCTGCTGCAAGAGAGGTTTTATGTCCACTGGAGCTAGTTATCAACAGACCGATTACACCACGTGCAATGTACGTAAATCTGAGAACTACATGCTACTTTATGGATTCTGATATTTCTCCTAACTGTCAGGGTCATGAAATCCTTTTAAAACATATCAATTATTTCAAAACTGTACTGTCATCGCTCTTGCAACAGGCTATTTTGAGATAATGGTCTTCACTGAACACTGTCTCTAAAAGTCTGATCTCAAAGTGTTCACTTGGCATCCTGCTGATGCTTTTGAACAGTGTCCAAAAAATTGTCCATGTCTTACTTATTATAATCCATGCCATTTCCAAGAAAGGTCTGTGATATGTCGCAGTTAGGCTGGGTTCGATACAGAACCTAAATTTTTTTGCTCAGAAGGCATAAGTAATGTGTGAGAGTTTAAAGCCTTTACAGTTATTTCCATTGCATTTTGAGACAATTTCTATTTCCCTGGTAAAGTAAAAAAGAGCCTCTGCTCTTCCTAGAGGATTATGTAAAATAACATATTAAACTGAAATCATCAGCAGTTTTCAGAAACCAATTTATAGACCATTAAAAGTCATTAAAGGAGTCTACAAAAGATATCTGCACGATTCTGCTCTGTGATACAGATCCATAACAAAGAATGACTAACTAGTCAATGACAGGAACAGCTCTGTAGCTCTGGGAGCTTCAGATAAGTCTGGGCAGCGGGCAAATACTGTCTCAACACCTGACCGACTACAGCATTGTCCCACCCAAAGTGTCGCTCCAGTGCTCAAGCTGCGGTGACTTTGTCTGACAGCAGAGGAAAGTCTTCCTAATCAATTCACTCAGTGTGGATAATAAACCACATACCCCTGCTGTCTCGCTTTAAAATTTGGCGTCTATGACATGCCTTATCAATCATTGTGAATATCTCCTTTGTTCTGTAACATAAAGACACTGCCAGTTGTCAAAGCACTTTTCATCCTTGAACCCATGTCTCAGTAGAGCTATAAATAACTGGCCTCTAAAACTCCACTCAGGCCCAGCTCATTAGAGCCAGGCATTACACAGAAATAATGGCCACAAGACTTGGTTTTATAACAAAGCCAGAATGAAAGCTGCTTTAACACAGAGTGGTGGAAATACAGTACACACATTGCTGGACTCAAAGTTGTTGTAAAAAAAAAAAAAAGAAAAAGAAAAAGAGAATTAAATTGTAAAAACTGTGCATGAAATAAAATATTCCATTTCTTTAAAACTTGAATTAGAAAACTTACATGATTAACTTTTAGGATATGACTCAGTAACTGGGCCAGGAGGAATCTTTTTTTCTTTCACTCTTTGCCCCCCCTCCGTCTCTGTAGCTGAGTGCCTGATAAGCTTTGCCAAAAGTGAGATTTAGCACAGGGCATCAATGCAGAAACCTCCATGAATAACAGTCAAGTAAATGCGCACTTTTAAAAAGAGAGGGAATGGCAATAATTGTCCGGCACCCATTCCTGCTCATACTTACGAGTGGTGATTTCCATGTGGTCATGACAGCTAAAGCCCAGTATCATTCATTAATGCCTTGGCTCCTCATTACTGTCTCCTCACACTTTTGAAAGACTCATTACCTGCATAATGGAATAGTGCTTAGAACAGTCAGACCTTTCCTTAGTGTGAATTAATCACCTACATGCACAGACAAAAAGGGAATTCTCACATTAAATATTAAGAAACTTCAAGCTCTAGCTTTCTACTTTTTCAAACTTCTGGAAGGTGCACAGTCAGGGACATGACACTGGTATCATTGAAGACTGCCCTAGTGTCTTTCATGTGTCTGTTAGGCCAGTGCGGGAAAAAAAAGGAAGCAAGGAAGGAGAAAGAGATATACTTACAGTTGACTGTGACTTTTACTGTTTTGGTGTCAGGAGA
The DNA here is from genome assembly GCF_002814215.2 of Seriola lalandi dorsalis. Lineage (NCBI taxonomy): Eukaryota > Metazoa > Chordata > Actinopteri > Carangiformes > Carangidae > Seriola > Seriola lalandi. The sequence continues at coordinate 636,181 of NW_019524999.1, read as the reverse complement.
GGCGATGTCATTTAAAGCGCTGCATTCGTAGTCTCCAGCCTGGTCCCTTGTGATGCCGGTGATGTTAAGATATTCGCCACTGTCATATTTCCTGGCTGGAAATAGAAAAATGGAGGCAAAGCACTTACACCATGTCTACAAAGAATACAAACACAGCGCACAAACACACACACACATACACACACTCAGTCTATAGTGCTAGGCTTTCTGTAGCCTATGGTTAGTGTGTGGAAAGCCCTCATTTGTAGTAAAAGGCTTTCTATTTTAAACCTGAGTAGAAGATGTAATGCGATTAGGTATTGTAGAGAATTCCTGATTACCTTCCTTGCATCCTAATATAGCAGTGGATTAGCAGTGCATCGATCCATTCAGACCGATATGGTGGCAGAAAATAAAATAATGGTGTATTTCCTGTCATCCACTCATCATTTGCTCAACTCCTCTCCAGTTAGAGCTACTTCCTGGAAGACAGACAAATTTGATGGCTCAATGCACATGTCAGTGCTTTACAGTTAGCTAACGGTGCCAAAGGCAGGAGCGGCATTGCACCATGACTGGCATATTGGCAGGGGCGTAGTACACCCAAAAAGTTGGAGAAAGCACAAATGCACACAAATCCACTGCTCAGAAATGTTTAAAAAAAAAAAAACATAGTAACAGGTGTCACGAGAGCATTCTAGCTCACACTGCAAATATATTACTATAAGGAATTGAATGTATAATAATGTGAGGAAGCATTAATGAGATACAGTATGGTATCCAGTATAATTCAACGAAAATGATAAGACATAAATATAAAGGTGACCTGAATTTAAGTGAAGTATAAACTAGGGGTGCATGATTCAGAAAATCGAAGGATTCAATTCGATTTCAATTCTTGAGCTCACGATTCGATTCCATTTCATTCTATTCGATTTCGATTTTGATTCAAAATCAATGGTGATAGGTCATATAGTAGATATGATAGTGTATATTTCATATATGTATGATGGTCAGAGGTGTACTGCTATTTGTTGAAGTACTGGAGCGCACCTATGACGTGTGCGCAAGCATGTATGGACACCATTATGTTGCGGCTCATTTCTAAGGTTAAGTCACCACTATTCCTACGATGACCAGATACCATACATCAGTCAACTATGATCACATAATCAAATGATAGACTGACTTTATTAACAGTTTCATCATGTTGAGAATATGACGCAGCATCAGACAAACATCCAGCTCAGTAATATTAGACCATACTACCGTAATCAGCGTTGCATTAAGCAGCAGGTGAGTGAACAAAGTCAGTTTGTGTTTTGAATTAATTTACTTACTTGTGTCGAACAAGTGAAGCCATAAACATCCATTCAGAGGCAATGTTGCAGTGCAGGCAGAGGTCAAGCTAAGCTAACAGGCTAGGCTATGAAAACGTAGCTAAGCTAGCTTTCATTTCCAGCAGCACAATATGTACGAGTTTAATAGGCTGACTTTGTCATGAGTCTTCACTAATTAACGATTTGATTCAGTGTGCAACTCGGACTCTACCGGCAGCTACCGTTAACTATTAAGGTGGAATGTTTTCCTGCGTGTTACTCAGTGCATGATTGACGTTTGGAAATCAATCGATACACCTTAAATGTCAATGACAACTTTGACCATTTTATTTGTTTTTATTGGCTCTCCACACGATTTTCCACATTGGCTCTCCACACGCCATATGATCAGATCTTCGAGCTCTTAAAAATGAATATAAAACTGCAGATAACAAGGCTTTGACTGAGCTGCTTCCTCAACCGTTAAAAAATCTGAAATGTGTCAAAACGCAATGTAGATGGGGCTGAATTACTTTTTCCTTTATGTTTTCCATTGCTCACACTGGGCTTTGCTCTCACTCAAGCCACGGAATACCTGGGCAGAAAACGACATGGTGCCATCTATAGGACTGGCGAGCTAAACTCATGTCAGGAAACAATGTAAATGCTGTTACAAGACAGAAAAAATATATATTGATTTTTTGGAATTTACGAATCGATTTTAAATTTGTAGACAGAATCGCGATTCTATTGTGAATCGATTTTTTTGCACACCCCTAGTATAAACTATTATTTTATATCTGATAGATGCAAATGGCACAATTTTATCCAATGAAGTCTCAAGTGTCAATCAACAGTATCAGAGATCTGAGCATAGGTATGTTACTCATTGTAATGCTTAACATTAGTTTATTAGTTGATGATTGACAAAAAATCAATCAACAATTATTTTAATAATCAATCATTCTAGTCATTTATCAAGTACACCTGAATATGTATGAGGCTGTTGATTGTAAGAAATCATCTTGGTTTGTGGGAAATTATAACAAGGATTATTCACTATTCTACTGACATCTTATAGCAAATGATTAATCAATATTGAAAATAATTGTTAGTTGGTTCCCTTTTTGACATATTTAAACTGCGAGAGAAAATGAAATGATTTTGCCCTGGGCAGTGTTCGGTTATATTTCAGATTAAAGGCCAAGTCTTAGTAATGACAGCCACCTGCAGATGATTAAAAATATTAGGCATCTGTATTGATCATTGACATATTAATTATCATAATTTATTATTTAATGGATGAATGGATGGATGGATTTCTAACCCAGTGGTGCTCAGTGTGAAATCTATTTATTTACAGCTGTTCAGAGTGATAAAAGTGGTTTGGGATAGAAGATGTGCGGCTGGATTTGGAAGGCATGGGGATCAAACAGAGTGCACAATCAAGTACAGCTGAGCTCAACATACTGTTCAGAAAGCCATAAACACCCGACACTGACTCAGCAATATTTCATAAAAGAGAGCAGTCAGAGTCAAGACAATCCATGCTTCAGGAGTAGAAATGCTGCCATTTTGTGCTGCCAATCTCCCCTGTAAGTGAGCTGAATTCTTATATAATGTCACTTTCTCTTTCTGAACCCTGGGGGCTTTTTATCTGCTAACTACGATGTCAAAAAAAGAAAACTTGAAACTCAAGGTACTGTCGATAATGAGCTTTCCTGTCTCTTCTCAGACTGTTGTGGTGGCAACAATGGAGTCCGAGAGTCTTGGCAAAGATAGTGGTCGCTACGCAAACAACAGCAAAGGAATGAAAATGTTTGAAAAACTGATCCATAAACAAGCACCAGATGTGTCTCCAAAACAGACCCGCTAATATGCCAAGAGTGCACAGGGATGGAGACATAACACAAAGTGCTCTATTTTTGTGATGGTGCATGGCACATGGCTGGGCTTTGCACCAGTGTAGAAGCTGTTTTTATTGGGTGCACACTGTATTTTTTAAACTTAATCCCACTGATGTGGGAGGGGATGTTGAGTACAGAGTGTGTCACTATAGTGATCAAATGGTGCAGTGCAAGTTTGATGTCAAAAATAGCAGGGATTTGAGCAGACTAGGTTAACATTCTCTACCTACATCTATGACTACCTAAGTTATGTGTATATGAACAGACATTCCAGAGCTTTTTGTGAATAATATGCTGAGAAATTTGACTTGACCCAATATCTGCCACAATCTGCGACAATCTCAGGAATCTCTACAGGGCACCAGGGGTCAGCAGTTAGGTGCAGCAAAAGGACAGTTTTTCAGTCCTAAATATAATCAGAAAATAAATGAATACATTTAGATGAAATTTAACTTTAACGGACTGGTTGATGTGTGAAATATTCTTGCCATGGCTTCAGTCCAAGTGATTGCCTGTGCAGTAGCTGTGCTGAAACCTATAGCCTCAGTAATACACCTTGAATTAAAGTTATGACAGATGTAGTGGGATCACATATTATCTGTTCCACTGAATAAGTAGGTCTTCTGCTCAGCTAGGCTATCCAAGCCAGCACCTCTACCTTTTAAGTGACTTCACATCTGCCTCAAAACTGTGCAAAGGAGAATGAAAAAAGGACTTTTTTTGAAAAGACTAGGCGGAGTGTATTTATCTTACCAGACTTCTGTGTTTCTTACAACACTACTGCTTAGAAAATAATAATAAAAAAAAAACAACATAACAAAACAAAACAAAGCATAAAATGTAAAAAAACAAAACAAAACAATGTAATCTCACTGTCATTTTCTGTTTGAGAGAAGCACATTTCTTTGTGTAATAGTAAGTGGCACTGTGGAATCAAATGTGGAATCTCACCACTGACTGTGTTTCACAATGCACCACTGGTTCACAGAAAGAGAGCAGCATGTGTGCATGTGTGTGTCAGTGGGATCAACACATCCATTGTACACGTCAGAGTTAAAACTGGGTATTCATTTTAATGAATGTCTACATATTGCAAAAACAGCTTTTATTGATTTTTGTGAACCATTAGTGGTTGCTCTACTCTACTGTACATACACAGCAGGGTTATTCTGATAGAAGGACAGCAACTTTCATAGGATTTTATGTCTCAGTGCCCTTTGTTGACATGGTTGACCTATACATTGCCCTGAATGCACATCTCCATTGTATTTCACTGTGATGTGGAATTATATACTTAGTATGTGGAAATCCACTGTGTGCACTTGTGTCTTTTTCTAGGGCAATGAAATCAAAAGCACTGACCCATGAGGCCAAGTGTGCCTGATGCTTCCAATACCATTTACCAAATGGCTCGATCAAATGCTGAGGTTTCAACAGAGAAGCAAAGGAACTTGTTTTGTCACTTTCTGAGAAACACAAACAATCATTTATTTGCCACTTGAGAAGGTTGGTTGTGTAGGGCAAGGTAGAGCATAAAAATAAAACTCATACATGAAATAGACGGATAAGACTCCTCTTCTATGAAGATGGTTGTGTGGCAATGTAAGAGCCACAGGATGAGAACAGAGACCGACTTATGGGCCATTGACTGCAATTTTGCAAGGTGCCAATATGATTTCTAAGGCCTAGTTCACAGGTACACGTTTTTTTTCAAGTGTGGCTTTTTATGAGCTTTTTATGACCTTTCGTCCACACATAAACTGCGCTTTAGGTCACTGAAAACAGACGACTTGCAAAACTCCCTCAAGGATGAAGATGTTCAAAAACAATGTCTTCAGTGATGACGTGTAGAAAGGGAAATCTGAGTTTTTGGCTAGTGATGTTAGAATGTGCGCTGTTCTCTCCTTTGTTTCACGTCAAGAGATTTTGTGCAATGGCAAGTGTAGCCAAAATAGTGCTGGTTTTAACTTTGGAAAAGGAATGTTTATATTTTATACATACTGTGCATGTAAAGGACATCTACTCTTCCGCTACATTGAGGAATCACTCCACTTCACTATCAGTCCACACACGATTCACCCTTACCTTGATGCGCCATTGTTGTTAGCCTACAGGAACTGGTAAAAACTTTTGATAGACTTGGAACACAGGTTCCTACAAAGAAGCTACAAGCACAAGTGGGTGACACAAGCCTGCGGACTTTTTGCCAACTTAACACAATCTTGTGTGCTTTAACACCACCAGGATAAAAACTATGGACAATAGGATCACCTGTGCTATTCATCACTCGCCTCTGGCCAAAGACATGTCCACTGGAATCCAAAAACACTGGCATATTGTAACCACAGACCCTGCCCTCAAAGGACACCTGGATAACCCACCACGGATTATTTTCAAAAGACCTCCAAACCTCAGGAACATGTTGGTGAGGACAGATTGTCCACCTAACCCCAAATGTGGACACTGCCAACAGCGTAATTTCACATGAAAAAAGACATTTTATCACCCACACCCAGGGAAAGTGTTTACTATCAGAGGGATCATGTAAAACCAACAGTTTAATGTACATGCTCAAATGCCTCTGCAGACTTGCGTACTTAAGCAAAAATTCCTCATCACATGATGAGGTCTCATGTGATTTAAGACGGCATTGCGCATTGTATTTTTGTCTGCTGAAGAACAGTGGTACTCAAAATTTCAGCGAGTTAGACAGTGTGTTTTAGCGATTTCATGTGGGTGAAGATTTTTTTGTAAAACACTGCTTGTTTGCATAGGATTTAGTTTAAGAACAAAGGAGGAAATCCCTTGTTTTAATAAAAAACTGTGTACGTGTGGACTATGCCTAAGCCTCTATTTTTGTATTCGGTTTGACATGAAATTGAGGTGGTGTCTCCACCTGCTCAGGTGAACCCTAATGGTAAATGCATGTGCAAAGGATAATTTTTTCTTTAGCCGGCAGAAATTCACATACAGACCTCTGCAAAATCACAAACTCCTCTGAAGTTGAGAGCAGCTTATCTGATTTTGAGTTTTACTTTTCACATTCATGTACATTTTTCATATAGTTCACATTTAAATAACAAATTTATTTTAATGCATTTAAGCCTGAGACTGTACTGGATTAAAACACTCATTCTTATCAATAATGTCATCCGCATCTTCTTGTAGGATGTATAACTTTCTTTTTAGTGGATTGAATACATCTAGGCATTAAACAACATCTCTAACATACTGAGTTAATTTCACACAAAACATCAGGATCTATTCAGGCACAAGTCTGTACTTTTACTTTAAATGGCAAAAATCTAAACCGGATGTGTTATTCTTGCCTGCAGAACATAACAGTTTGTACAGGACGTATCTCTTTCACCTGATGGTACTTAATTTAATTTGGTCTAAAGTTGTTTTGTTCAAGGCTGCTGGTCTGGTGCCACCCAGCCTGATTACCAATTGTACTGCACTATAAACCACACTAAAACTATTAATTTCCGTTTAAGCATACTTTTGCTTAGACATAAAAAACGTACATACTACTGACGCTGCGAAGTGAGGAAACAGAGTTCCTAAATGCGGTTAACAAGTGTAGCTTTCATGATGAGAGTGGTTGCAAAATGGGTCACCTATGCTTGGTTGACCATATGATACAAAAAGCACCTGACTGATTTTTGGTGCCTCCGGGTAAGTGGTTTGAAAATGAGAACCTTGCATTTGATTCAACATTGAGTCAGTATAAATATAACTGACAAAATGAGCTCTTTATCACTGAACAATGAAGAACAGATAAAAGATGCAATGAAGATGCATCATGTCAATATATATTAAAGTGTAAATCAAGTTTCAACAATTCAACAATTTAGCTGTCGCTGCCTTAATTATGGTAACTGGCAATGAGGAAAGCATTAAAGGTTGACATTAAATGTTAAGATACACGTTTTGTTTTTTTTTTGTTTTTTTTTTTACATTTTCTACAATATGGACAAAGCCTTTGTCATGCAAACACACACACTGAGTTAATCTGAATGGATACCTTTGTCACGGCAGACAGTTTGACTTGTTACACCAGGAAAGCATGGGTGAAGTTCATGAAATTTAAGATGGCTCCTTTCTTTGTCAAGTTGCAGTAAGCTGGAGCATAAGGACTGGTATTTCCTCACAGATCACAGCCATTGTTAATGTTATTGGTTCTTCATGTGTTTTTTTTTTTTTTTCTATTACATGTATTTCTGCTGTGAAAAACACCTGCTCAGTTTCTTTAGCAATTCCTACATTACAAATCTAAGGCTCCATTTAAGCTACAATCGTGAGAAACTGGCATTAGTAATAATGACTCCCACATTCAGCAGCACCCTTTGTGGAGATATCCACAGGTGGCATGTAGGCTCCCAATTAAATTGGTGGAGCTAAATATTCCAGTTTGCAAGTGTTGATGATTCAGAATGAAAATGAAAATACTTTCTTATTGTATCTCTGAGACGGTCAAACATTAGTCAAGCCTCCAAGATTAGTCAACATAATGAAGTAGGATGGGAGATATAACATAATCACCATGATTATAGCAATTTTGCCAAGCCCACAAAATAACACCAAGCTTTATAAGACTTTTATTCAGCTCTTACATCCCACATCATCCCTGTTCTCACCATTCACCTAACATTGTTTATGATGCACTCTGCTTTTTCTGAACTGTGCAGAGCCATCTACCTCCCTCTGAATGTTTTTGAGCTCCTTGAACGAGAACAAAAAAGAAAGAAATAAACTCTAACTTTGCTAAGAACCACTAAATCAACACTTTGGTCAGTGTAAAATGCCTAAAAATGTTCTAACATTAAAAAAAAGTCCTCCAGTACTGCTGGTAATAACTTTAGAGCTGAAATCACACTGTAAATTTCTAAATAAATCTGAAAAATAACGTCCGCTTCAAGCACAATTGTCTGGCATCAACGCATTAGTCAATCAAGTGGAGCACATTGCAGGTAGGTGCAGTGAAGACAATTTTGTTTACGACTGTAGCGAACAGAGATATGGCTTATTCCTGGTTTCCTTGTCTTTGGTGCCAAATTAATTTTTACACCACAGCCAAATTCTCTTGCTAAGCTGTAATAAAGACATCCAAAATATGATCACATTGTACAATCTGATGATTAGATAAACTGTATAGGATATGAAGCAAAACCCAGAGTGGCAGCCAAATAAATTGACTATACCATAGTGTTTAGGCTGAGGAGACTCAGGGGGAAAACAAAGTTGCTGGTAAGTGAAAAAGTTAATAGTTATTGGACCAAATGTGGGTTTCATTTGGACCAGTTGACCTCAAAATATGCATTTATAAATGTTAAAATTCTTAAACTCAATCATTTAAGTTCATTTTTTGCAGGTGACCACAGTACTGTAATTTAAATACTGATGAACAACACCATAAAAATGCCACAAAACTGGATATATATATATATATATTTTTTTTTACCAAATCATCCTCATCTAAATAAAATATCTGGTGTGACTTAATTTGCAATAAGTATTATATTGCTAGATTTAGACTATAACTTAGACTGTTTTTTTTCCCAGGGTAAACGTGGTTTTACATGGGCTTCAAATGCAGATCCTTCTAAAAAATGGACAAATTTCAAATTAGGCTGCAGTGTTTCTTAATAAATGAAAGCCAGTATATCTTTTTCATGCAGGATGTAGTGGCATGATCCTGGCCAGGCTGCAAATGGTATTCGAATCGATTACGGTAGGAAGGGAGCTTTGCAAAGGTCATGGAAACTATTAAACTAGAATTGCTAGCTTGCTAGATAGATAGCTAGATAGATACTTAATCCTCTAGGTGAACTTAATATGTCCAGTAGCTCATTGGTAATAATAATAATAACTGTTAATAATAAATAAACAATAATAATTAGATCCACTTCCTTTGGCTGAGATGTTATACAGTCTTATGGATGTGGGAACAAAGGATCTCCTGAACCTCTCTGCTCTGCAGTGCAGTGAGATGAGACGTTTGCTGCAGCTGTAGCTGCTTCTCTGTCCTGCCAGAATGTTGTGGAGAGGGTGGTTGGTATTGTCCAAGATGGCCTCCATCTTACATTGCACATCCACAACAGTCCTATGTGAGTCCAGACTCCTGCCAAGCACAGACCCAGCTTTTTTGACCAGCTTGTCCAGTGTCTTTGTGTTCATGTCGGACATGCTGCTGCCCCAGCAGACTACAGCATAAAAAAGTACACTGGCCACATTACATTGCATCCTTGATATATATTTACATGTTTATATACAGGGGTCCAGAAGTCTGAGACCACTTCCTTTTAGCTTGAATATATATTTATACATATAACACATACAACATTATATGTTAAGTGCTTAACCTTGACATGAAGATAAAAAAAACAGACATGGCAGTATACATGCTGAAAAAAATATGAAGAATAAAAGATTACTGTATTAGGGAAGAAAATAACCTCCACTGTTGGTGTAGGCAATGTAAAACCAAGAGACCTAACATGAGTTGTGTGTGAGTGTATGCTGAGAAATATTTGAGAAACTTATGGAGGCTCCTCTCACCTGAGGGAGATGTCACTCCAAGCAAATTAAAGAAATCATAGCAAGGTTAATTTCGCATTCAGTGCCAATGCTGGCTAAGTGCCGTTGCAGTAAGCAATTTCCCACATTGTGTAGGGGAGCTGTGAGTACACTTCCTTCAGGGCTGCAATACACAGATAGGGCAGGCATTGCTGAATAATCCATTATAGCATAGAGCAGCATTTTCTACATCAATTTATCCTTTTAACTCCTGAAAATGGAGAACAACCCACGCTGCTACATTGTGCGCTGCTGCCTTCTGGCCCCAACTCAAGGTGTGGGCCAGAACTAGGGGTAAAATCACACTGTGCACAGGGCCTGTCTGAAAAACAGGCTGTTAGTCTGCCTTGATACATAACACCTACCCTGCTCTCTGGCTGTCAATCTGAGGCTGCTAAAATCCAGAGAGTGGAACTGGGCCAAAGGAGCCTTAAGTCATGTCTGATTGCATGTGCTGCCACCTCTGCGACCTGTACAATTACCTCACTGTTACTTTCTGTGCTGACATATTTAGCCACATGCAGTGTAGGCAGGGAAACCATTTCAGGTGCTGGACCTGGCATGGTTGAGAGATTTATGTGACTATGTGATTAGAAAAAACAGCTTAAACAGGGCTGAGAGTGGGATACTTCATATGGCAAATAAGCGTACTGAGTAACAAGCTTGTGAGACAAGTAATTAGCATGACTAAAGAAAATATTTGATCAGCACCTTTTACTTGTGCTGTGCATTACCAGTGATGCATTTTACAATTTGTTGAATATGCTAATATAACATAGAAATTGAATTGGTTTACTGAAAAGTTGTATGATATACGAAGAAGCAGTTACACTAACATCAGTCACAATAAAAAAAACATGATTTTTGCAGTTGCAAGACTGCTAAGTTTTTATTTAGAGTTTTCAGGTGACTGGTCAAACTAATGGTAAATTTGTGATATACCTGTTTCCTTTGCAACTTGGTAAGTTATTCAGTCCTACCTTGGACCATCCACTTCCATACCCATGGGAAGGAAGCACTATGGAGATGTTAGACAGACTACTAGTACTATGACAAATGAACATGTAATATATGCATGATATACAGTATATATACATATATGCTCGTCTTTTCAGTTGCTGTGGTCATTTTAGAAAAAGATAATTCAGGTAGAATACAGAGCCATGTATAAAACCAAAACTTAGAAAATATGGTGTCTCCCAACCCTCAAAATAGCCTGGAATCCCAGTAACACAATAAATCCTTTACAGCTGCAACAAATACAGGATTGATTGATTACAGTGAGGGGGGTATCTGTCAAATAGAATTTGGTAGTATCATGATAGAGGAATAACAATTTAGTATTAACACAATATATTGTGCTCAAATCTTTTTGAAAAACTGTCATAGTATAAAGAACACATTACAATTTGTATGAAATTGGAGTAAAAAATGTTTTACTTTTTTTATGCAATCAGAACAGTGGGATCTGCATTTGCATTTATCACAGTCCTAAAAACATCCAAAATCATAGCACCACTTTTTGCCTGAGACAAGTGCTTGCAGGATTCTATGGTGTAACGAGGCTCAATTGTATTCAGCTATTACAAAAACTTTAATTCTCTACAACACTGAAAGGGCACATATCTTTCATTGTTTCCCACAGGTTGCAAATTTACTTGTGTTGGTGGGTGGCACGGTGAGTGACCGATGTGCATACAGAGACTCATGCAGAAGAGGGGAGTGAAGTGCAGGTTATTTTCTGTAGCTACAATTTATAGATATTCGCTAAATGCCTCACATGCAGATAATCAGTAGACCCTGCAATTTACCAATGTTCCCTGAAGGCCTCACACACGCTACCTAGGACACACAGAGAAGCCTCTAGTCAACACTCAGTTACAGAAGGACATGCAACTCGAACAGGTGTTGCCAAAAATGAGTTAGTTTCAAAAGAGTGAATAAGCTGTTCTGAATAGAGCAATTTCATCTACCTAGATTGTCCATCCAAGTATAGCCTATGTAGGGGTAACGTACATCAGCTTTGGTGTGTGAACATATTGTTCCGGAGTGAGAGGGATCCACTAGCTGTTGCCTTGTTGCTTTCATATTTGTTGCTCTTGCATGCTGTGCACCCTGAAGGATGGGCACACAGAGAGGGTTGATAAAAAAAAAAAAGAGACAGTCAAACTTTTTTTGACAGTCCACCAGCCCATCAATGCGGTGGGATTTCTCCTGGTGTTCCCCATGTCCAGCCCTATGACAGACGGGTCAGTTGTCAGTGTAAGCAGAGCAAGGAAGGGCTGAGCGAATCAATGTATACCTCTACAATGAAATAAGATTTTAGCCATAAGATTTTGAAACAACACAAAATAGAAAATCAATGTGTGGTGGTGAATGTTGATATTGTGGCGAGCCGCCACAATTATATCCATGTATTGGAAACACTGGATAAGTTACAACAGAAAAAAAAACATTTTTTTTATCATAAATTATTTGAATATTTTGAGTTATTTTAGTTTATGACATAATGCCAAAATTGTGTGGATACAGCCTTTCAAATTTATATATTTTCTGATTCCCTTCGTCCTTTATGATAGGAGACAAAATATATTTGAGTTGTACACAATTTATAGACAAAGGAGTAATCGGTTAGTCAAGAAAATAATCAATAGATTAATCATTAATGAAAGTAAAAAAAGTTAGTTGCTGCCCTAAAATCTTGAAAACTATTTAGAATTCATATATTTAATTTTGAAGAACCTCTTTCAAAATGGGGGTGGGTGTTAAAGTGTTTTTTGTTTTGTTTTTTTAAAGTCACAGCCTGGAAAGAAATCATCTGCCTGCAAACTACCATTTAATATGCGTAGTGTTGTAGTAACTCAATATCACATCTGATTTAAAGAAGGTCTACTATTCATCATGTTACGGACACTCCAATAAAGCATGTGCCCATTGAGCACCTCTTTAGTTAGCAATACTCAGCTCAATAGCTGAATGGAGCCATGTTAGACACGGCTCCTACTGTTGGTATCTGAAATTCAAAATGCAGTGCCTAACTCTTTATCTTTCACCTCCCATCGTGTTTAAAGTATGCTCAAGTGTCAGGCCTTGAACTGCACATCAGCTCATTGCAAACTATGAGAAAAGGAACCCAGTGCTGAATGAGAGATCCCTGTTGAAGAGACTGCCAAAGACCTGCTTTGCATCTCTTAAAGAGCTGCCACATTCTAGTGCGACATGGCAGGCACAACTCAAGGTATGTAGCAGTGATATAAAGTCAAGTTTGAATAATTCATTGCACCGTTCACACAGAAACTGACTGAGCTCTTGTACTTATGCACTTGCTATTGCTGCTTAGCTCAGGACCAAGGCGGTTCTGTTGGATGCAGCTTTAAATAAGCTACTGTGAGTTGTCAATGTACAGGATGCTGCTGCTGTTTCCACAGGGTGTGTTTTGGGGAAGATCTTGTACTTAAATGAAAAGGCAAAAAAAGAGATATACAGTATATAGTTGATAAATGTACATTAGATGCTTGGAAAGAGAGAGAAATGCTCCCCAGCTGAGTCCCATCACAGAAAACAATCAAATATCTATTCTAGTATTCTAGTCAGCCTTTTCAAAGGTCACACTTCTATCCCATGGATTCAAATCTCAATGGAAAAAGCTTATCAAGGCAATTCTGCCCAGCCATCCACCCAACCAAACCAGACTGAAACATTAAATTATATTTCATCCCCCTGTCTATGACCTATGAAAGAGTGGTGAGCACCCATTGCACAGTACTCCATGTGTAGGCAATAACCTGAAAGGCTGACATGTCACCAGAGCTATTGTAAGCTTTAGGAGTAAAGTAAGTAGGCATGTCAAGAGCTAAATTAATAATGACAGAATGGCTTCTGGGAATGTTACCAATGTACTTTGTCTAATGGCATTTCTCATTTAAATTCAGCTTTTACTTAAACATACAGTACAAGTTAATTCAGAACATGTTTTATCAACATCAAAAGCCTGGAGGAGGAGCTGCAAGGTCAAAGATGACCCAAACTACGCAGTTTCCCATTAGTTGTTTTCAAATGGTGCAGCACTGGAACATTCAGGGGGGAGAATCCTTACTCAAGGGCACATCAACAGTGGTTGATAAGGATAGGGAGAGGATGAAGCATTCACTTTGTACGACAAGTTTTCACCAGCTGATGAGCGGGGTTTCAAGTCGTAAGTGCCCCTATCATGCAGCAATCACCCCAAACTCCTGAGGACTTCACTGTCAAGCACAGTTTTTACATGGCTAATGAGGCACATTACGCTGCAGACATATGCTGGCACCATTCCTTCTCTTAGCAGCATGTCAACAACGATGATCCGTGTGTTACAAGTACTTGCTTCAGTTTGCATCTTTCTAATTGAAGAATATGCATTGACTTTATACGCACACATATTGAGCCGAATTATTGTCTCAATAAACAGTTAATGGCCACACTTCACTGGATGCACAACGTTTATTATTAGCTGGCAGTTTGCTGGTTGGCAGGAAGGAGAGAGAAGCAAAAAATGCAAACACAAAACAGTCGAAGTGGGAATAGGAACTTGACAGTCAGTCAGGGCAATTTATCATTCTGTCAAAGTTCACTGACTGCTGCAGCACAACTATCTAGACCCTGTACAGACCTGGCATTAACATACATCTCGTGTGATTGATCACAAGTGGACGGCTAAGCACGCTGGTTCACACCTGGCATTAAACTGCGTCTCCACATGTGTCTCAAATGACCACTTGTGATCAGATCTCACTTCCCCACAAATAAATGAAACGAATGCGTTGTTGTTTTTAGCCAATCCGACTAGGACAAATGGGTCCGTTGTCAGTGTATTTGTGTGCGTGGTCGACTTTATGTTGGTTTTTAAGGCTATTTTGCAAGTTATTGAACAGAACAATTAAACTAATTTCCCCATTCAAAAAAATTGAGCCCTACAAGGAAAAAAGAAAAATAGACCATTTGGGCCAAAGTATCTTTTCAGACAGATTTTAATCAAGTGCGCAATTTTATAAAGTATGACCATTCAACAAGAATTCTGAAATAGTTTAGACTTGTATTCAAGTATAATCAGATACTTTTGCATTATTTCAAAATGAACATTGGTTTCAAAAGGTAAAACAACAACACTATAAATAGCTTACTGGAAAAGGGGTTAAGTAAAAATGTGAACTAACTCTTGTAATATAATAAAACGCAAATTATATTGCAGACTAATCTCATCATTTTACTTTGTTCTGTGTTCCTACTGTAATTTGTAGTTACTGGAGTGGACTTGCTCAGGATATAGACTGGGACATGACATGGACTCTTCCAAACAGATTTCTACTAGCTAACAAAGTTAAAGAGATTTTTTTTAAGATCATGCATCGCTATCCTGTCAAATAATTTTTAGTCAGATTCAAGAAAGACATTGACGTAAGCTGCACTTTTTGTGACATGCACCCAAAGACTGTCTTTCATCTGTTTTGGACTGGTGGACACACTCGTAATCTGTGACAAGACATCTGTGCTTCATTTTGAACTTTATCTATGATGCTTTTTTACTTTGTTTAAAGGATGTATTGTTTGGGTTCACAAATTATACAATAGAACTAGAAAACAATTTTCCTGTGCAATCTCATCATACTACTTACTGTCTTAAGTTTTATATCCATAAATGTAAGGTGTTAAAACCTAAACCCTCTTTTTGTACATTTATGAAGGAAGCAGAGTCCTACATCAGAACATTATCTACCTCATGTTATCGAAAAGCTGTGAAAACCTTCAATCTGTGCTCCAATTTTAAAATATTAATATAATTTTTTTATATTTTTTTGAAATATCTTTTTTACTGTACCACTTTCAGTTTGTATTTGATTGTGTCAAACTCTGCATATAATCCATGGCGCTGTGTATATTTGTTGTTTGTATTTGTTAATTATGTTGGGCTACTTCTTTTGTGCCTTATTCTGTACATCTAATGTAATTATTAATTAATATAAAAGCAGTTGGAGAGCAACTGCAGCCGCCTGACTCTAGATGAAGGTGCCTTGCTCCCGCGAGGTTTGAATGTCATATGACATGATGACGTTGCGTAGCACTGGCTAAAGTCGGACAAAATTTAGCTCTGATTGGTCAGGGAAGACGTCTATTTACAAGTTAGTCATTAACCCATTCATACCGGATGCTGCACAGCGCAACATTGCCCCTCCTGCCGGCTGCTGCGTAGCGCAGCATTGTTGATTCCTCGTCATTTTCATGATATATTTATACATATTTTACATATTTATATGCTGCATGCGTCATGAAAATGACAAGGAATCAACAATGCTGCGCTACGCAGCAGCCGGCAGGAGACTAAATGCTGCACTACGCAGCAACCGGCGGGAGGGGCAATGTTGCGCTGCGCAGCATCCAGTATAAATGGGTTAAGCAAAGCTGTGGAAAAAGGTTTTTTTTTTTTTTCAATCGAAAAGAACACGTCATTACGTGCTGGCTACGTGGAGGCCTCCGCTTTGTAGCCAGAAAGCTAACAAACAATGCCAGAACCGCCGACGGAGCCGAACGGAGAGAGAGAGAGGAGAAGTGAGGGAAGAATAGCGGATACCTATCGCTCAGTCGTCTGCTTTGGACTTCTCATGACGATATTCATAGCCTAGATTACTTTTATTAGGAACTCTTGATTTTTGTGATCTGTGGGCCCTTACGGACTAAAAGAATATAAATAATGGAGGAACGGAGCGAGAATCGGAGTTTTACACGTATAAAAGGTAGGCAGTCACCACGCTCCACTGGTACACCTAAGGAGGTACAGCCTGTCTATATGGACAAAAGTTTAAGTGTTTACTCCATCAGAACTTGTTCAGAACCTTCTAATGGGCCCCAGCATGGGCCAGCGGGCTGTATGAGGTTAAAAGAGGGAGGGGAAGAATGTCAAAGTAGACGGCCAGCTACGACAAGCTAGAATAAGCAGCCACGCTGTTATGACCTGTAAGTGAGTGAGGTAGATTGGTTGACAGCACTTTGTGTAATGCTCAAGATACATTACTGGAGTTAATAAAACCAGTGTTTCCGGTACAAGTGAGCTGTAGTGGCCTGCAGTTTATTGCAGATGCATGTATGTGCCATAGAACTTCAACAATCGACTGCACACTGTATCACGATACTAACATCTCTCTCTCAGTGTCATTCAGTCAAAGTGATTATCCTACCAAATTCAAATAGACAAAATCTAAGTGCTAAACATGTTCATTTTGTCATGATTTTCTTTGATTCATGATACCTTACAAGTTTGACTGAAAATGCGTCATGAAAGTTGAAAATGTTTTATCCTATTTAGAGAACCTTAGTTTTTCATACAGATTGTGTTACAAATTCAAATAATGCTGTATTAAATTAATAACCACATCACAGTGTTTTACAAGGGGATCCTTATATACAGTGGCCAGGCGAAGCTCAACACAATGTAGCTGAAGAAAAAACATGCAAATTAACAAAACACAAAGGAAGAAAACATCTTCACCACTTTGACACTTAATCAGCATCTAGAATAAAAATGCTGCAAACTGATCAAACATAACCAAATTAAGGAACATAACACTCAATCATTAAGGAGTGGTTGATGTTTTCATCAGTTTTTGGCTCAACCTCGGGATTTTCCATTATGTTAAACTTGGATTTCTGTATTTGCATTTCCTTATGTGTTCTCATATTGCAGAAACTTTTACTGACTGCCAAATAAAAAACAAACTAATCTTGGTTGGACCAATATTCTCTAAGCATTTTAGATGCCAACAAACACCAGTTTTCAAAACAAATGATAATATATTTTTCCAACATTCCCATCTATCTGCAACAATAGTTACATTTTATTAATAACAAGATCAGTTATGACTATTTTAATTTCCTGCAATTAATGATCGTGCGGTATTTTAGACAGTGACATTTTTTTTTTGGTGTTAATGGCAGTCAAAGTACTACAGTTCATGATAGTTCACTTAAGGTCTGCTGCTATTCGATAAGTCATTCATAACTGAGATAAATATTTCCATATGCTGTGATTGCATATTCAGGTTGCCTGTTCACTGGTTGGGGCACACTGCTTTGCATATCCAACACATTTAATGGAATTCCATCGATAGGTAATTAGCCTATTACAACCTTTCAGCTGTACAACGTCCTTTGGACAAATCGCCCTCACTACAATAACTGACTCAAAGATCCCACTGCAAATAGCTTCTTTTCTGATGTGCTGGGAGACAGTCTGTGATTACATTTAGTACCGGGCCCTTTCATTTGACCAGCATATCATTTCTTCTGTGGCATACTTCAAAGTGTGGACACTTCAAAGTAGAATGAGTGACTGCCATTCGGACTCTGAGGATGGCTCTTTTGATCATCTTCTGAAACTCCCCTAACGCAATCAGGGCATGCACGCCAGAGAGGAGGATTTGACAGCCATAAGATAAATGCAGTCCTCCTCACAGCTATCAGATAAGAACAGCATGCTCTAATCCATTAATATGAAAATGAGGGAGGACTAGAAGTGGCTGGGTGGGGGCTTTGCAGCAACAGTTAAATGCTTTGGAATGAGTTTTCAAAGGGAGGATTCAGGATTCAAAGCATTTAATGGCGTATGTGTGTCCCAGACTAGCAGTCATTCAAATAATTTATAATGATAACAATAAGGGTATTCTTTGATAATGCACCTAAATGATAGTTTACAAACTGCCAAACTAAATTGGAGCTCTTCTTGCGGTGATGAGAGCTGCAATTTTTATACGAGAAATCTTCAATACGCTATCACCATGTCTGATTTAGTGGCAGAATGTGTGATTGTAATACATTAACTATTGTACTGAGTAGAGCTTGAAGTATCTTTTCTTCTTTGTGAACTGAAGAGTCTCATTTTAAAAGTATAGAAGTATGGAGGTGAGAAGGAGCAGATATGTTTTATTTGCAGAAAATGTCTGCTGTCCTGTCTACTAACCTGCGTATTCTCTACTCTATCTAGCTAGCTATGAAGCATATACAGATACTAACATATCCGCGATAGAATTTCATTTCATTTTAAAACCACCAACAAAACATTAGCTTGTTAGCTATTGCTTTTTAAAATATTTTTTTTCAAAAAACGTTCTTTCAGAACTGCATATACTGTAGATTTGTTAAATAACTTGTAGTAAATAACCAGTATTTTTTTTTCTTTAACATTCAAATGCAGCATGCAGTAGAATGTGGTGTTTCCTGTGGCTGCATGAAGTAGACAGGTTCCATTATCTATAATGGAGCAGTCGACTGATGAACCTGAACTCAGGGTAAAGTACATCAATATGGTGGAGAGGCGTGGACACATCAGTAACTGCTCTTTACCAACGACACATGCTGTATATAATCGTTTTTTATTATTTAATTGTAAAGCTAGCTCCATACACACCCCCAGTCAAGCAGAGGTTGAGTGGGAATACATGCAGTTTTTCAGGATGTAAACAAATAATTCCCCAAATAATCTACCCATTGCATCCTTTCAGCTATTTACAGCTGAGGAGAGGCTTGTGTGACAGTGGGTATTTTATAACTGATATCACAGAGACACAATGAATTAGCCAGCGCCTCAGCCCTTAAATACATGGAGCAAGATGGCAATGTCATTTCAGGACCTCACTATGCACTCAGGTCTTACTCTTTCCATAATACTCCATGTTCACGTGAATTTATTATTACATCCATCACCAACCCTCCCCCCTTCTCTCATGGATCAATCCAACCACATCCATATCTCACTGCATCCCTTCCCCCTTCCATCTCTTCATCTGCAACATAACTACCAGTACTCTCTCCTTCTCATTCTACCACCTATTGATCCTGTCCATACCTCCTCATTTCCTCTCTCTATTCATCCATCCATTTGTCCGTTCATCTATTTATCCATCCACCCATTCATTAGCATAGGTATGTGAGAGGTGAAGTGAACTCACCTAATGGGGTTATATGTCTCCAGGAAATGGTTGGCTCAGGTTTCCCACTGGCTGTACAGATGAGCGACACATTGCTGCCCTCGTTTACCGTGATGTCAGATGAAATGTCATATATCTTGGGAGGAACTGAGAAAATGAGAAATAATAATAATAAAAAAAAAAAAATACAGAAACAAGATTAGCATTTCAAATCTGCAACCTCCGGTTCATCCAGCTGTATCATCTGTATGTAATATTACATTAGAGAGAAAAGGAAGGTAAGATGGATATCTTTACAGGGAGATGTGGTTTGCGTTCAAGTTTTGAGTTACATGCTATACTTACTTGACCCATCAATTTAGTTAAAATCTCACTGAGGCTGCATTAGCCAGTGTACAGTAAGAATAAGTAAAGCAGGTTTTTAGAAAAGACAAGACTAGGTCAAAATTAGTAGTAGTAGTTGAAGCTAAAAACTACTACTTTCAACAGTAATTCTCTATAGCCTGCTGGCTTTCTTGGGCTAGCAAGCTAACTAGCTGGCAAACCTATTACCACATCCTGCTCCCCGCCTGAGTCAAATATTTTTTCATTTCTATCATTTTGTTACACAGAACTAACATTTAACTACAGATTTGTCATGATAATGTGAGGGAAAATAGAATGAAGTGGACAAAAGCAGGGCTGCATTCATTGCTATCATGATAAATACTGTAGCTTACTAGTAAATGTTATCAGCCTGTATTGCCAGGCTGCAATCACTAGTTAGTGGGTGAGTGTGTCATGAAACATTTGTCAAACTTGAACACAGGTTCTTACATTGTATTCCAAACAATACCTTCATCCTGCCCTAGGCTCTACAAATAAAACCAGCCACACAAAAGCTTCTCTTCCTGAAATACAGCACAAGATTTTTGTATTCATTCAACCAGAAAAACTCATCAGAAATGAAGGACATTTTACCAAAAAGAGTCACCTTTAAATCATTGTTAAATGAGCAATAAAACATGAAATGAACTTCTTCATCTTCAATCTCACCTGAATCACACAGCAAACAGAGTCTGTTCTCCTCAGGGACACCAGTAAACCTGCCTGTCACTACTGCTAATGGTAATGTACCTGAACGTAATTGTGCACAGAGATCTTTGACATTTGGTTCAATTCTGTTCCAGACGAGGCTCTACAGTGTAACTGTTTTTCGTTGGACAATATGCTTGTAATTTAGGTTTGTACCAAACATCCACAGACCATCTTTCCTTTTATATAAAGAACAATTTGCTCTACGCATTATAAATATTACACTGCAATTTGTTTTGAAGAATAAAAGAATAAATCAATCGTACAAAGTAAAGATTTCACCTCACTAAGCGAGCGGTGTTCATGCATTGAGAAGATCTTTATTGTCAGCTACTGTTGAGGCATATTCACAAGTCTGTTCCAAACTCAAATCATCTCACATTTATGTCTGACATTTGGAGGTTCCCATCTCATTTCACCACTAATGGTAAAAACTGGTGCAAGCTTATGAACTTCCAAGAACAATCGAATTGCTCTATAATGAAGCTGTTCATGAAATCCCCAAATGACAGAAGCAAAGTATGAAACAAGACACACACAATCGCACACAGTTCAAAATAAAACCTAAATTTGTATATTGGCTGGTATTTGATAACACTTGCATTGTTGAGTCTGTTTACAGCGCATGATAAACTAAACTTTTTAAAACAATAAAGTTTGTTTATTTTATAGTAAGACACAGTTAAATTTATTTGTGAGTTGTGATTAAGCTGTCGACCACAACTATGTTTAATATTTCCCGACAGAACTTGGCACAGTGAGTGGGTCTCACCCACAAAGGCTTTGATTCGCATAGTTGTTTCTCAAAGAGCAATTCATAGGAAAAAATCCAGCCCTTTTTGAATCACTCAAAAAATGAGATGTGGGAGTGATTCATAGGTCTGGAGCCAGGATACACTTTATGTGCATTGGAGGCTGTGCATCATCAATCCAAGTACGTCACTAAAAAGCAAATCTTTGAAAAAGAAAAGTTATTTTTTGTGGAGGGCAGCTCATCAACAGTCCCTGCTGGACATCACTTACAATCATAATTGGCAAGTTTCTGGGCACTTAAATCCTCTCGCTGCTTTGATGTTAAAAGCTTCGGTATTTAGGCTGCTGAAAACACACACAGACACACATGCAGCCACCTACAAAGGCATTTTAACACATTCAAATAAGCACACATGCAGGTATGTGTGTGTACACACAGACACACACACACACAGACACACACACACACACACACAGACACACACACACACACACACACACACATACGGAGACACTATTTTAATCTGCAAGATTTGAATCTCTGAGGGAGCTTTTCTGCAGTGGACTGTGCTATACAGTAATGGCTTCTCAGTCGTCTGGGGCTTCCAACTATTCTACCCTCTGATCCCTCCTTATGCCTGCTAAAAAACGAACAAAAGAAAAGTTGATTCAACAATTTCCCGAGTTCCTCTTTAGACCCACCCCAACACTTTTTGGAGTCACATGGTTTTTTTTTTTTGTCATTGAGCTCTGTCCAGCTCAGCTGCAGCCGCCCTCACTTGCTTTGACCAACCATACAGAGAATGTTGCTGAAAACATACACCCTGAATAACATCTACCATATGTTTCAAACTGATTAACTATAATCAAATTATTGCTCATTATCTTCTTCCCTCCTCAAATATTGTACAATCAAGTAAAAAAAAAAAAAAAAAGAGAAACAATTTTTACTGTTCGGAAAATATATAATTGTGATCTGAAGCCTGCAACATGCACTACAATAAAAACTGTGATTATCAATCATCTTTCCTCAACATTAAGGCCATGGTACAACCCGGATGCACTTATCAGCTCTAATTGTATATTAAGATGAAATAGCCTATAGTCAAATACATTGTAATGCAACATTAAAAGCATCCATTGTCATATAACTGGAACCTCTGTGGCTCAAAGAAAAAAAACTTCTATGATTGACAAATGCTACCACCCCAGTACGTAATGCCCATGAAAACACTCTCAGCACTGGAGATTTCTGCTTGCTGGGGGGATAGGCATCATTTTTGATCAACAGATCTGGATCTAAATGAGATGAAAGTGGCGGACCTTCAGTGGGAGACGACCGGAGGCGATGTTGAATCTAGGTTATTGCTTGTCAGACTCCTGTGTTTACTTGCTGTAGGACCCCACTGTTGACACATCTCCTCAGTGTCTGATAGCACAAAATTGAAAATGTTGGGGTTGTCTACTGATCCTATCTCTCCTTGGCAGGGACTGAGAGGTTTTCAAAGGTTCACATGAAGAGGCTTCAGTTTTTCAGCTCAGAGCTACTCGGGCTCAGTTGCTTTACTGTTTAACACTGTTTGCTCCAGTTGAGAATAACAACCAAGTCCGGAAAACAGAATAAAAGATCAATACATAACAAGCAAACTTTAGACAATAAAATATAAACTTTTATCATCTATGCATCTGGGATGTCTGTGAAAAACTGAGGAGCAATTTATTCACCACACAGTAGCCCCTGCTTCTGTTCCAAAGCTATTGTAGTTAGACAATAATCTAACTACCTGAGGCTATTCGACTTGTGCATGGTAAACCTTTGGCACTTTAGGGTGCATTTTGTTGTTAGCTTATAGGTTTTTTTTGTAATTATTTGTGTATTATTATTGTGAATTTTGAGCTCACCACAGCAAGTTCCTTACAAAGTTTACCTCAACTCAGATTAAGTGCTTTGGTTAAAAAGTTTGTGCCTGGATATTTACTTTCCGGAACTGTCAGTTGTGGTGCAAAATGCTCACAGTTCACAAGTATCACTGTTAATTATTTATAGTGAAACAAAGATTTTGGATAAAGCTAATGTATGAACAAAATATTATTCTTCTATCTGCTGTTACTTCTTTAAAAAAATAAAAAATAAAAAAACATCCTAAACAAGATCTTATATAAGTGGGGGTCTCGTTGCTAGGTTACAGTGCTGAGACATTGCGAGCTTTGTTGCTGAGGGGCCATAGGATGGACACTTGATATTGAGGGCTGAAGGGGATTTCCATTTAGCAAATAGAGACTTAAACCTATTTGAAATTCTATTACTGCTAATGAGAAAATCAAGTTACCAAGTGGCTGCAAAAGTTTAAGTGTTCAGTTTACCTCTACTTTCTTTAGTGTCGACTCTTAATGGTGAAACCCCTGACCAGGTCATATCTAAATGAATGATAATAGTTGATAACACATATGTTGATTTTTTTAACATGTATTCATGTAAATGTGTGAGTGGTGGTGTGAATACCATTGTAATGTTAACACGGCACTTGAAAGCACTGAGGTTGTTTGACACCAGTGTGATGCAGAGAAGCAAATATGCCAGAAAAACTCACATACAGAATTACAGCATTCAACCCTTGGTCACGCTGACTCTGGTGACAATTTTATGCATTTTTTACTTGAATTTCACACTGACATAGAAAAGTACAGCTGAAATTGATGAAAGGATTTGAGTATACAGGTAGTGTCGGTGATGACGATATTCCTCTTTGAGTTAAATTGATACTATGGATGTTTTGGGAAATATAGCTGAATGTCAGTGACAGTTTAAGGCTGTTGAGGATATGTTAGTCTCACACCTCAGAAGGTAATGTAGTAAATACCTTGCTCTAACCAACCGTGAGCAAAGTTTGGCAGTGTGCCTCAGGTGCATATTTTCATCTGATTTTTTAAATTTGATTTGTAGTATGACACAGCATAGGTACTAAAAGAACTCTGTGTTTCTGTAAGGTTCTTAAGGCCGTCAACTTTTGCCACAAGGTAAAATGATCTTAGCAGATCAGAGCAGTAACAACATGCTGTCAGACTGACGCACAGTCAAGCAATGTTATAGAGACCCAAACCCAAAGATAGAACACAGTATGAATATGTTCAAAAGTTGAAAAAAATAATCTCACGATGACACATTATTGATGTATTTAGGCAACTGAACTACTTCTTTAATGTTAGGGATTATGGTCATAAAGTTGGCAATACATCATGGTTAAGGTACTGCATGGTAAAGTTAAAGAGATGAGAGGCGATGACTTGGTTAGAGTAGTTTAGAGAAAGACTGTGTGTACGTATGAGGTGCAAATTATTCTTATGGATATTTGTCCCTGCTGAGAAAAGCCTTTTAGATGTTGTTGTGATAATCCCCGCTGGCGAAATTCCTGGTTACCACGCTACCTTGAAAGCCTGCAAAGTCCATTACTATTATGTTTTTCTAGGGTGCTTCTCTCTGAGTGCTTTATATTATCCACCTCCTCCTCCATCTCTTGAAACATCAGAGACAGCCGTGACTGTTCTGGCACTTCAGCAACAGAACATCGTAACCCTTCCCTCGGTACCGACACACACCGCTTGTTGTTTTCCTTACGTGCTAATTCATTAACGATGCTATGATTGTCATGTTTGCCCATTCCTCTCTAATTTCCCCTTCTCCAGCCCTGCGGGAGGTGCTGAGAGTGAGCTGCCACAGCTGATCTGGGCGGTGTCATCTCCCTCCTGGCAGACACCTCGGGTGAATAAATAAGCCTCTAATGACGCCACCTTGAATTACGAAAATGCTTACAGCTGCACTATTAAAATGCAGGGGTTTTTTTTCTGGAGGTGCAAAGAGGCAAGCACACATCTGGGCTCTTCTATGAATTCTAACAGGCCTCTCCAGGATGACTTCTGCTACCAAATTGCAGGACCCCATTACTGGCTAAACCTACTGCCATCCAGCTTTCCAATTAGAGCACAGAGGGGAAGCCTGGACACTTGATGTAATGGACGGCAGCATGGGCGCTGGGGATGTAGAGGAGTCAGAGAGAGCTGAGAGGGACGGAGGGAGAAAGAAAAAGAGAGAAATTTCTTCTCCGGTTTTTGAAATTTAAATCTTTGATCATCATCATCATCATACACACAGTGAAGAAAAGGATGAAGGTGCTGTAACTGCCCTGAGCATACTTCCTGTCCAAACACAATAAGATGTAATGGTCTTATTAAATCGCAGATGCTTACTGATCTGAGGATAGATTGTCTTTAATCAATGATGTGCAGCACTTGGAAATTGGATTAGGGGCAGATTTGAGTTTTACTTTTAAGCTTTACTGGAAACAGTGAAAAAATCCCGAGGAGGTATTTGAAAAGCTACTTGCAATTCTAAAATTACCTTCTCCAAAGCTTTCCCAAACCGCAGGTTGTTAAGAGATGATACTGATACAGATGGATTATGATATACCAGTAAAATATACCTGTGTTTGTAAGGCCTAATATAAACTTCAGTAATGAGAGCATGCCCACACAGCTATTCCTAAAGGTTTTCAATTCCCTTTCCTCACTGCAGGCAGCAAAAGAGAACCAACTTCCAGTCCGTTAATTAGGTGTCAGACACAGAAACTAAACACAAACAGTGACAAATTATATTACTCAAAGGGATTACCTCCATTTGTGGTGTCATAAAGCAGGCACAGATCATTTGTAGTGCTTAACTCTGGAAAAAGTTCATCCGAGTAGAAAGAGAAATCTGTCATTATTGGCAAGTTTTTTCACTACTTGCTTGTGACAAAAGACACATAACTTTAGCGGCCCGATCCAATTTAGCAATTTGCATTTTTTACTGTAAAGATAACTGACTTTGTCTGTCACACTAGTATTTCATTACCCTCAGGCTAAGTAAGTTGACTTTAATGTGCTGTACAAAAATCCCCAAAAATATGTGTAGTAATAGAGGGAAAAGGTTGACTTTTTGGATATGAAATGTGTTCCAGGAACTGTTGACAGCTACTGCAGGTGTATGTTTGTCTCGATGTGTGTACATGAGTGCATGCTCATGTGCTTGCAATGCGTGCCTTCAAACAAACAACATACCTCACTTGACTCCCAGCCTATAAACTTTGAAAGTCACACTAGCTTTACCTCCAATATCACCTGCTGCTCTCTCATAGTGTTATTAAACATATCAATCTCAATCATTTTCAACGGAAAACCACACACAACCATACGCCAATAATAAAAAGCAATAAAAAAGTTTAGAAAAAAAGGTATGTTTTCTTTTTCTTTCCATTTATTCGAGCCCAGCAGCAATAGAGGAGGTGGACTAAGTGCTGGAATGGCAGGAGCGAGACATAAAACCTCATCAGCTCTTATTGCTTGTCTGTTTTTGGCATCTCTTCATATTCTAAGATCTCCTTGTGGCTAAGATGTTGGGTAGGTTAATAAAGAATTGAGATGTGAAGAGTTGGAGCAGACACCAGACGGCTAAAGATACAAATAGATTTCAGGCAAGTGCACATTAGCTGATGAACATTATTCCATAATGGTATCATTATGTATGATGAATCTAGTGATTTACCCTATTAATGTACTGCAGGAATTCACCTCGGGGTCCAATGAGTGTGTGTGATGTACCTACTGTATGTCATCCACTGAACAAGTTTATATTGCAACAGATCAGAGACTGTTGTTTTTGAGTTAAAAAAAATCAGTTTAATATACTGTAACACGTGCAAATTGTTGTATTGACATGGGATTCCCCTGTAGTGCCTTTTTTGTGCAGGTGTGACCTAGTTGTTATTTTTGCTGCTGTGTCTCAATGAGCACCTACACCTCACTGGATCACTGTAAATGCACCTGGCATAAATTCCTACAGTAAAATATATGCCCATTACTTCAGCTGTAACCCTGAAGTTATACTCTTCTCTACGTTCATTTCAGTGGCCCACTTCTTTTTTTTCTCTCCGAGGCAGCATTCCTGTCTGTGAGTGAAACAGAAATGACCCCAATACTGTGGTAACAACAATGTACTGGTTAGGTGATGATAGCCTTGGACATAGAGAAAAACATTGGACAATTTTACCTTGAGCCTCCAAAATGTCCCTGCAATGTACAGATGTCTCCAGAGTCATATAGTGAAACAGTTTTCATTGTGACCAAGGTCTTGGTAAAACTTCTTATATCGTCAGAAAACAGCATCAAAATTAAAGTCTGAAGATATAAGATCAATGCTGTGTGTGTACTTTATGTATTATCAGGCAAATAAACAAGAAAAATAATAAAATGCTGAAGACAAGCTTTACTCCTCGCAGAAATGTAAAGAAAACTATGAATAAAAATTTTGTTCAACTTGTCATTAAGCATTAGTTTATGATAATATTCCCGTCATGACCTAACGGTGCAAAAATAACATACTTCCGCAAATGTCACAACCAATATATATGATGAGTAACTGCCAATGAGGTTAACGATGCAGAAAGCGTGATTATGGAGGGCTTGTTACCAATTTCATGCACTTCTGGGGAAATTCATGAATTAAGGGAAATCAATTGATGAAAATGAACTTTTCGAAATACCTTGTGAGAGGCAATTAATCTTCAATGGGAGAGCTGCACTGGGCATGTAATTCAAAGATAAGCTATCACCCACTTATTGAAACAGTTTTTAATTTATTCATGCTAATCAGTGTCTCTCAGCCTCAGCATCTTGCTTATGATACAACAAAATTCCTCTGTATGGGCCACTCTGCTTTCAGTCTCAAGGATGATCACTGCTTTTTCAATTAGCTGCATGGCTACAAAGTCTCTTTGATAGGCGCGGCAGTGCACAAAGCTTGTTTCAAATAGTTTATTGTCAGAAAAACACTGAGACTGTCAGAGGGCATGGTGCTTACCCACAGCGAAATATCAGCCGGTGACCAAACGACCGTTGCTACGGGCGATCCTCTGTGCATCTCAGCTCGTGTGAGGACCATGTGTGCGTCTATGTGTTTGTGTGAAATGGATGATCTGATGATAGGACACAAAGCTCCGTCTCCATCTGTCACTGGGCCTTGATGCAGCACTAAAGGTCAAAGTTCAAACCTTAGAACCCGGGTCGTGATTAATGGGGAGAGAGCATTTGGCAGCAAGCAGACACTCACTGCACCCAGTCACAGGAAAGGAGCTCGGCTCAGCGGGTGCTTGGATCTGCTCTTTATTGGATCTTCACTCTTAAGTTTTCAATACTCTGGAAATGCAGCGAGACAGACAAAAGGCTTTTGGTGCCACTGTAACTCGAGTGCTGTTCACATGTTTTCATTATCTATGGCCTAGTTAATCTCATGCATTAATCTCATGAAAACACGAACTTGCATCTGCATTTTCAGAGATGTCGTTTTATTGAAACTCCTCTGCTGGGATATTAAATCTCTGAGATGTGGAATGCCTTTTTGGGCACAGAAACTGTCAACCGGCATACTTCTCAAAGTGCCCTTGATAGTTATGATGAGTTCCTTATAAAATATCCTAGTTTGGGCTTCTAGAAGAACCATCATCATCACGGCAATGTGCAATGTCCCGTCTTTGTTCATCCATTTGTAATGACTTTAAGCTATTACCTTGAAATATTCATATGTATCTCAGATTGGGTCATCTAGTAGAGAAGAAGCCTGGGTTTTCACGAAGAGCGGTGAATTGTCCGGGAACAAAGAAGTTCTATGGAATGAGAGTCGAAACACATTCATGCATTGTTTGTCAAAGTCTCTCTTCCTCTCTTTCTCCGTCTCTCTCTGTCCTGATTTATTTCTCTCATTGGTGAGTCATATAAGTCCATGATGAATAGCACTGGCTGCCAAACAATTCAAGGTTCAAGTACTGAAGAGGATTAGTGATTATTCTCAGAGTGTGTATTTGCCTGTTTAAGTGCATGTGTGTGATATGCGCCTCTGTGCACACCCACAAACACTGACAGTGTGTCCATACAGCGTGTGTATTGTTGTTCATGTGTGTCAGCTGCTACATTCATTCTCTGATGATGCTTGCTATCGACTGCTTTTCTTCACGATCTGGCCCGTGGGCTGGAGGGAGAAGATTTGGACTAAACAACACGTAGGGCAGTTTGAGCCCACTGAGGACTTTGGAAAGGCCAAAGTTAGGAATATTCAATAAATTGCTCATTATTAAAAACCCTGAGCTTGTACTTCGCAGAATACAGATGTCAGTTGCTGCTGTTTGTTTATGGCGTTACTCTGAAGCGCTGATTGTTTAAATAATGATGTTCATGCAGAACATCAGTGACTCTGATCATCTTAAATAAGACAGTGTTCCTTCTCTGATTTGCCTGCGTCTTTGATAATAAATCCTCTGTACGCTGTTTTAAGTCTATTAATAATTATGACCACTGGAGTTCCTAATACAGCTACAAGTCATGGAAGCAGACTCTTTAACTGCTCTTTGGGCACCAGATGAATTTCCAAGATGAGACAAGCGGGCGGCACCCCACTGCTGGTGGCCAGTCTGCATTCAGGGTGATGTATTCGACAGTGCTGTAGGGCCAGCGAGCACAGCCTGTGATATTCATCTGCCCAATTAAGGCGAGTGTATCTCTGAGATGTCTGCCAATGCTTCACCCCCTAGCAAATCTGTTTCACAGCCATCCCACCGTTGATGAAGGTTGTATTATATGATAAATATTGCCTAGAGGACCGACTGTGCTCGGACCCACATAGAAGTGAGAGAACCCGTGTCTCTGTTGTGATTTACACCTCTGACGACCAACTGTTTAACAGCACCAAAAGCCATGGGTAACACCACTGGTTGATGAATACTGAATTTAGATTTTTCTCACACTCAGTTTGTCTGTCTCATCTTTCCTGAGTTTGCCAGAGTAGCGTGTGTCGTCAGTATTCAGCAGTATTGTTTTGTTGATCAACAAATAGATTAATTAACAAATTGTTTCAGCTCCATGTCAGACACCTTCATATTGTCATCAAAAAGTGGCAAGAAATTCTGATGTAACTCCTAAACCGCCATAATCTGCAGTCTCAACTGGGATAAAGCTGGTCTCCTTCCACTTGCCAGTGTGTCTGCAGTGTAAACCTATTACAGTGTAAACAGACACTCACCACAAAGTAGAAGTGAGCAAGAAGACTGCAAAGAGAAAGTTGGTTGATGACCAATTTACACATTGTGGAGAGACAACATCATATAAATATGAATTCAACTCAAGATGATGACTGTGTTGGAAAAACAAATGCTTGTGCATGGCTCCGGGTTGGCATTGTTTTTGTTATTTGTGGTCTGCCATCATATCTGCAAGGAGGGTGGAGTTCAATGAACACGGGGAAAGCAAACAGAAAAGGAAAACTAGTATTCACTTCAATTCCTTAGTGAGTGACAACTAATATTTCTATTGAAAAGTACTCAGAGTAGAGGTGGGCGATCTAACAGTCTTATATCGTAGATGATCTTACTATGGCATTTGATCTACTTTTCAGGTGAATCGTACAGATCCCGTCATTAAAAGGAACTATATTTATATATTTACTTTTAAAAGTTCAGTCACTACTAACCAGGTCATTGTAAATGGTTAAACAGCTAGCTTGCAGACTGCAAATGGTGGCGGCATCCCCAAGATGGTGGAGTTGCAGTCAGTTGCAGGGACGAGAAACAAAAAGCAGGACGAGCCGGGGCAAGCTGGTTAGGAATGACAAAACTTAAACTACTAAAATATGGCACCTCGTAAATAAATAAATAACAGAACTGTCAAAATGCATACTCCAAATGAACTAAGCAAAAAATTTGATAGTTGTGACAACATTATGGGTTAAAGAATAGCGGCGAGCAGACAAACGCCCAACAGAAGTGTCAAAGCAGCCGAAAGATGCGAATCTCAACTTCTGGTCAGGACATTCAGAATACAATCATAGCGGAACGAGGATGCAGAGATTTGTGAGTTGGGCCATTAGCCTTGAGTTGAAGTGACAAGCTTTGTGGCCAGGCAACCATATGCAAAACTAATCATGTGGTCACATGAGTTCAACTACATTTGGGGAAACTGGCGATTTTTACCAAAAAGATATGATACTTTGGCCACGTCGCCCACCCCTAACTCAGAGCAAGTGTGGTGAATGAAGCATTATCCTATCCTATTTCAAACATCTGAATTGCTGTCAGCATCACCTATGATTTAAACAATTCAGATATGTCTGATGTTGTGCTCAATGAGTGTGCTCTTTTCCTGGCTGAAGAAATGAGCAGACCAAACTAAGCTTTGTAAGTGGAAACTAGAATGTGCCACAGCCAGATAAATTGGGATAGAAAAAAACAAACAAACACATGGATGAGTTTGACAGAGCTCTGCAGGTTGTTCTAAAAACAAATAGAGATACACTGAATCGGCATATTTCTGCAGTCAACAAAACCAACACACCCCCGCACAGAAAACAATTAACATGAACAACATGTCTGACTGAAAAACAAAATGAAAACACAACAGCAATTCAGTCAGGTTGTTATGGTATTGATACAAATAACACTGTGGAAATGTATGTTATGCTCAACTTACCATGACAACAGGTAAACATGAAAGAAATGTTGAGTTTGCATTGAAGGCAATTGGCAGCAAAAGCAAATTAACACAGGTAATAGGGGAACTTGGTTAATAGCAGCAATAAAGGTAAACTGATAAAACAGGCCTGAAGACAGTCTGTCTTAAAGGTGTGGCTCTCTCTTCAGTTTAGGCAAAGAAAACATGCTGACACCTGTAATGCTGTACTAAGCGCATTTTTCCGTGACTATTATCACTGTTTAAACTTTTGGCTTTCACAGTGTTGAAGAGAAAAGCCAGTTATTATTATTATTCATTTTAATCATTGTTGGAGTGTCACATTCTTGTGCACCATGACGACTTGCAGTGTTTCATTAAATATTTACTACTGTGAGCAACAGTGAGCGACATCATGTTAATCTAATGTTATCCACAAATTCAGGCAAATAGAGAATAAATTGGAAAAGGAAGGATAATTGAAGCACAACAGCGTCCAAGAAAATTCTCTGGGAGTAAGTCTAAATTTTCTGCTTTGGAACAACCCCATTACTGTAATCTGAAGCTCATTTTGATGTAGAATTGTAAACATGCATTTCAAAGTACAAAGAGCACAAAAACATCACTTTGGTATTCAGTGAGTGAAGTAGGTCCAGAATTGTCATGCAGAGAGAAATCAAGCTTTCCATGAGACTTTCCAGAACTCTGATACATTGAGCTACGCAGGTTAAGGCAAATGTGGCAGAAAAAATGTGGAGAGTGACAATGTTTTTTTAGCTGTAAAGATCAACTATTCGAAGTGCCCGAATAAAAAAAAAAAGCCCAAGTTCCTCTCCACTCATGTTGTATCCATTCCCTCTCTAGAGACGTGAGAGCTGAGTGGCTGACCTTTGTCCTTGCTCATTTTAATTAACCATAGCTAATATCAGCTATTTCTGTGATGAGGAGTCACATTATTGTGAGCGCACAAGCACACAATCACCTACACAAATGCGTGCATGAGGACACACACATAGAATGATGCATGCATGTACAAACACATAATAGAGGAGAGAAATTTACAGGGGCTAAGATAGGGATTCACAAACTCACACGCACACACACACACACACACACACGCACGCACGCACGCACACACTCACACACACACACACACACACACACACACACAAAAACGGCAATGATTAGCGGCTAACTAAATGTCAGGGGCCATAATGGCAAACCTGTTCCTTTAGACACACTCACGTTCTCTCTACACTTTGCCTGAAATATCAATGGCATGACTAGCTGTTTTAATGCATTGTTATTCCACTGAGAGTCTTGATACACATTTATTCCGGTGGTGGGCAGTAACACTGATTCACTATCGTCTTCTCATAGCAGTCAAACATTGTATTGGTCTGGTCACAGTGTCTGCTTTTATTTTTTACTTGGATGCCAACTAAAGTTACATTACACAACAATTACAGCAAATAACCTCAACATCATTATCTCCACTCACTAATATTCATATTTACATTGAAACCTAACAAATTAAACAAGATTTGAATAAGATCTGAGCGAAAATTGCTTTAATTGTAGCTGTAAAACAAGCTTAGTCATACGTGTCAGCCAGTGTAATTGGAATAATGTCACATAAACATGTAGCTTGTCACAATCTGCCCCTCTGAGTGACTTCATGTCTGGACAATTTTTTTCCTGTTTTATTTTGAAATTCACTTGTATGTCTGTTGGTTGTTTTACTTCCTGCCCTTGTGTCTTTCCTGCCTGTCCAATTGTCTTACCTTTGCCTTCTTGTGTATTTAGTCTCTGTGTTGTGCTCATTTTTGGTTAGCTCATCTACGTAGGATCACTGTTGTTCCTCACATGCTGAATCCTCTGTACCCATGTACCTGTGTACCCGTATACCCACATACCTGAGTTGATTTCCCTGGTGCCTGTACTATGAAGCGAGTTCAACATACCCATGATGGGTATCTGGCTTCACTGAACCTAACACTGGCTGTCCAGGGTAACCTGTATCACAAAGCTGGTTGTGAATTGGCTCAGTTAACTCTGACTTTTCCTATCTGGCTATGAGCGCGTTCATGTGAAATACGCAGATTTGTTAATTACAAGCAACATCATCAGGATCATGATTAGAGTAATTAATATGATATGAGAAGACACAGTAATATCTGCCAGTAAACTTGGTTACAGCAACATCCCAAAGTGATATATAAATAATATGATCACATAATTAGAGTAGAAAAGACACACTAGAAATAGTTTCCAATTATTAAAGTCAGGCTAAGGATATACTGTAAATAAGTACAAAAATTACTATTAAGTTTCTTGCTGAGTGAGTACTTTTGCTCTTTCATCCAGTGATGAGCAAACTATTATGTAAATGTGATGCAGATTAAAAAAAAGAGTTAATGTCAGACTGTTTCTGATGCCGAAGCAGGAGGAGTGAAGAGAGGAGAAAAAGTTGATGTATGACTGAAAAGTTCACTTATAATCATCATATTTAACAGTGTGTGGATCATTTTTCTAATAAAACACAACAGTGATGGAAGAACAGTGTAAAAGTATCAACACTGTCAGGAATCCTGTTATGAATCAAATAATTCAGTTCAATCAAAATGAAGCTTTAATAGTAATTATGTAGTTATTAAGTGTGATAAACTCTTTTGTCCATGTTGGGATTCTGCAGGAATGATGACTGGTTTTCCAGTGACCTGACTGGTCAGTGTTTGGGCTGTTGACAGGTTTTGACTTCATGTAAGATTAAGAGTAGGTTAGGTGTGCAGCATAAGTTACCACGGTGATGTACCCTGATAAGAAGTGAACCATAGTCGAAAACCCTAGAAAACCCAGGGTTAAACCTAAGGTTACCTCGCTAACCCCCAAATCCTGCTCGATAGTACAGGCCTCTGTTGCTTGTTCCTGGATACGTATGTGTGTCTTGTCATCTCATCTGCCAGTAAGCCTGTTATTTTTTCATTAAAAGTTACCACACTACTTCAGCCAACCTGCGTGCCTGCGTCGGGGTCCACCTTTTTCCTGCGTTACTTTCGACCGTAACATAGCTTACAACACATCCTTGGTTTTATTGGGATCAAGGGATTTTAGCTTTTTTAAAATACAACTAGTATTAATGATGAAGCCAATTTTTTGTTTTTTTTTAAAGCAATATCAAAGGACTACAACATTTGCTTTACATATTTATAAGACCACATATTATCATGGTATAAAGTAAACACATTTACTCGAGTACTATACTGTACCTACAACCCTGTCTTCCAGAAATGACATGGATATACAACTAAACATAATTGTGACCGGAATACCTTTCCTGTTAACGTAATGAGTATATGTTGTTAATTTACATATTTGGCTCATCGCAAATAAGTTCATACTGAACACATCAGTAAAATATTCACAGACAATGTATTTGTTTTGTTGTTTGTTTGTTTTTGACTACAGCATTTATAGTTTTTTTATGATCATGTTTCAACACTCATTGCACTGAGTTAAGATTAGAGAAAGACTGTGGTCTGATTTAATACAGAAAAACCTCACAGTGACTTCAGACCAAATGTGTTTATTTATGATCTTTCCCTCTCCTTAACCAAAGTGCTTTTGTTGCCTGAACAAGACTCTGGATGCAAACCCCGGTCTCTGGTGTGACATTTGTGGACTTTATACGTCCACCATGCACCCCAACTACCTCCTTGTGAATCTGCTGCTTTTAATATATGTGGCACTTTATTCATTCAGAAAAACGCTTTGTCCCTGAATGTAATCCAGCCAGTGTTGACGTGTCCTACAAAACATATTTGCTGTTGCCGTTTAGCTGTATATGAACGTAATTTCTAGGAGACAGAGTTGTATTCTATTCCACTACAAGGCAGAGGGAAATATTGTGCTTTTTCATTCACTGACATTACGTGACTGCTATAGTTACTAATTAGACTACGATTTTACAAACAAATCATATAATCAGTTTATAAAATGATGTAGTGCCACAGATTAAACGATTCAACTATTCACCTCAGCTAGCTGTAACATTAGAATTCTGCTCATGTGTAAACGCATTGGCAATAATATTCCAATAATATTATATAGTAATTTAACACTGTGAAAGAGTGATGGTTCTGCCCAAAAAGTACTTAAGTGTTAATTTGAGTGCCTTTTGCTGACTTAGGTGAAAGATATATAGGAGTGCTTCTTCCACCACTGTATATTATACATGTGAGTGGGGATCAACCAGGAGGGTCAGCCAGTTACTGTTCACTTAAAATGTATGAAATGCAGATATGTTAGATAAGGATAGAAAGAAGTGATGGTTAGATTTCCAGTTCAGAAGATCACACTCAAAACTCACTAAAGGAGCCACAATAACCACTTTATGTCTGTGTTAAGAAATAACACCTGTGGGTGTGCAGACTTAATTTACTGAAATGTCTACCCAGTTAGGAGAATTACTTCTTCAACCTATTTTTATAGAATTTATAGGCTATTACAGAAAATTGCCTCTCTAATAGCAACATTCCCTTTCATCTTTCGGTGAGTAACAGCAACTATTGACAAAATATTCTGCTATGTATCAATGAACTATCTAGAATTTAATATTAAACTGTTACTTGAGACCAGGTTTAAATAGGAAATTGTTTAATCAATATGTCCAAGCAGTGCAATCTATTTTTAAGTGAATAAAAAGCTAGGTAGAGCTAGGTTGCAATTATGCTTAAACTTTAGAGTATTGATATATAATCCTCAAGAGGTATCCACACCAGTATATGAGGGAGGCCTGCCACTGAAAAGGTGTTCATTCTGTGTATTAATTTGTGAAAGTGTATTTGATAGGAACGTATTTGAAGACTGAGGTCGTGACGCAATGAATCTAGTTTTAATGCACCTAGAAATTAATGAGAGTGACAGAATCATAGCATATTAAGAATAAACAGAGTTTTACTGGGCCTTTTTAGGCTCTACTCTGTAATTATACTCTATCTCTGTCCTGACATCAAAGAGAGGAGAGACGACCTGGAGGTTTAACCCTTCATCTCACTTCTTGCTGAGAAACACTCTTCCCAGACAGACTCACTCCATGGGCGGGGGCGATGAGTTTTCACCGTGGATCCGCTCTGATCCATATTAATGTCCAAAGCATTTTCATCACATGCAGGATTACGCCTCACATTTGTGAAAATGTTAACCCTATGAAGTACCACGTCACTCTGTGATAATTTGATGGAAGATGCAGAAACCTGATTCAGACTACGACATGTCAGCAAGATTCCTCTGAATTAATTTGTCAGCTCAAACACCCTCGGCCTACAGTTTTGGGGTTTTAGCAACGAAAGCTTGAAACACATTAGCAATGCCCATGTGAGCAGTTACTGGTGAAGGGAAGTGTGCCTCTTTCCCCCTTCTCGCTGTGACAAGATATTCTTAGATGAGAGGTGCTGTGCATATTTAATACATTATCACATCTACAATCTTAATTAACAGAGAAGGAGGAAAAGAATGGCGGCTGAGGAGGATGGTAATCATGTGATGTGTAGAAGGGCGGGTTGGTTTTGATACCAATCTCTCATTCCTCTGTATGCTACATCAGATAATGGTCAGGGTAGACTGTAAATAGGTCATCATATGGATGGTGGAAATGAGGATATGCAGATGGGGATCAGCAGTACAGTATAGTAGTAAAACAAAAAGAAAGAAAACTCAGATGATGTGGACCACGAGCAGCTAGTGGTCATAGTTCAGGTTGTCGGTGATGTCACATCAGTTTTGCTCCATAATCAGTGCACAGCCACAGGGCAGAACCCATTCAGTTTAATCTTGTTAAGTCAAGTATTTAAAGGAAGGGTTTAACTGCTCAGCAGTTACCTGTGCCAAATGTACCTGGAGGAAAACATGGACCCTTTTAGTAATTCAGCAGACCCCGATGGCCCTGATGATTATTGCTTTTGGCTGAGATTACGTGAGAAACCCATTTAGGCACAGGTAGATTTGAAGTTGAGCACTGTGATAAACATTTTTCCTGGTGTGATGCAGCAACAACTCTTTTGCAATAGCCATTGCGTCACATTTGCATCACTGTACAGAATATTAATATTCTCATAGGTTTCTCTGCATCTGCTGGCACATCTTACCGACAGTGCTCTCAGCTTCAGTAGTATATTGAGTTATTTTTCACCATCAGCATATGGAGCCTCAGATTTCTTTCATTTTAAAGAAGAACTGAGGCTGTGCCCTTTAAATTGTGTGATTCTGAGCTGTAATGCTGCTGCAATAGTGGTGTGTTTTAAATTCCACAATTTTCTCACTTCTCGTGGGCTCTGTTTCATGGCAATGAAGCAATGGGGGAAGAGAGGCACAGATGCAAACGTCTAATTTGCTGAGGTGACACAAGGTCTCTAGGGGGATAAATGTCACGCAGAGATTAAATGATTCTGAAAGATGAGGGTGCAGTCAGAGCCATATATAACCCCATGCCTTTAATGCTGCAGCATGTGATTCATGTGTTAAGAAGTGTGACAATAAGTAAAGCTGTTGGTGTGTTTAGGGAAAGAAAACACTGTTCATGTGTGGCTTTTTTTTAATAAAATGAATGGCTATTTCTCATTGACATTAAAAGTTGAAAGGTTTTTGTAACACATTCTTCCCACAACTGACACATTGGTAAAATATTTTTATACATGTGTTGACTAAATTAAAATGACATAACCAAATACCAGAAAGCCACCCAGTACTGCTGACATAGATCTCAGATAGACATAATTGCACAGTGGATCAGTCAGTCAAGGACCCTTTCATGCACCTGAAATGAGTTGAGACCATAGCATATTTTCATACATATGCAGTAATTGCTCTTTGCTCTGATTTTCTGTTACTCCTCATGGAGCACTGTCTAGCAAAGCAAAACTGCCAAAAAATCCAATGCCATGAAATCCTTTTACTTCAACTGTAACATTCGTGTCGCAGCATTAATAAATGTTGTATGCTTGGACTGAAAAGCCCAGATTAAAGTGTCTTTTTTTCTTAGCAAGTCTTCCCTTTCCTTTCAGTAGATGAAAAAACAGCATGCTCCCAGAAGCCTCTGCAACATGACAGAGCTGCTCCCTTGCTACATTTCATCTGTAAAGAAATCCCTCTGTTCTCCATGAGTGAGCTTAAGCATG
Organism: Seriola lalandi dorsalis; assembly: GCF_002814215.2. Lineage (NCBI taxonomy): Eukaryota > Metazoa > Chordata > Actinopteri > Carangiformes > Carangidae > Seriola > Seriola lalandi. Next base: position 596,918 of record NW_019524999.1, on the reverse strand, counting down.
TGTACACAAGTACCGCACAGTGACAGGTAATGATTCACAACACAGAGTTTGACAAAGTAAATAAATAAAAGTACAATATGGTGTGAATATGGATATGGCATAATAGCACACATATGTTATAGGCCCATATAAAAAAAAAAGTAAAGACAGAGTGTCTGGCAATATAATGAAGCAAATTTTTTAACAACCTTGAGTACCCTGTCAGAAACATGACCGTAGGCATTTATCAGCTGGAGTGAGTCATCTGTACCTGAACATACTTCCTGCCTGCTGCTCACACTCGGATACACAGCTCTGTCTCAACGTCTGGCGACCCATTTGCCGGGATACTTAATAGCAGAATTAGACACATAATCGAAACACCATCAAGCTTTACGAATAGCTGATAATAGTAAAAGTAACAAGTGCAAAGCATCTTTATAGAACTCTATGTTCAATTTTCTCTTGTACAGTTATATTGTCCAATCATCATCTTAACCAGTCTGTTGTTGTCACTTTAGAATATTTTTGTTTTCTTGTATCACTGTCCAGCTGTTCCTCTGACTCTTGGTTCTTAACATGTTGTGAACATTTGTTTTCCATGAAATTGCTATTTTTATAAGCTTTATCTAACCATACTATTGTTTTAAAAACACCTGTCTCAGCGTATAACTGAGCCATCACTGACTAAAATTACCAGCATGTTCCATTTGTGAACTGTAGAACAACAATTGGTATTTGTAGGTCAAACTGTTGCCAAATCTTAGCCCCTAGGTCACATCCATCAGGAATTCTGGGCATTGCAAAATGTATTATACAGCTGACAGCTGGCACATTAGCTTCAGTTTGATTGTGGCCATATGGCCAGTGGTGAGGAGCTGCCATGACCTGAAACACCCCTGGTAAGATTCCCATTACAGAATGTTCTTCAGAAAGCCAACATCTACGAAACATGATGGTCCTGTAGTGACTATTACTGCCTGCCAAGCAGCTGACTGCGGTTTATCACAGGTATATTTAGAGGCAAGGGGCACCTGTAAAACATCGCTGAAACAGAAGCAAAGTGACTGTTTAAACCAAAGCAGCTCTACTCGCTGTCAGTGTGAATGTCATGTGAAACTTAGCCACTCCACAGTTCACTAACTCACAGGACTGTACATCAGGAAAGGGCTCCAGTGTTTTAATGGAAAGACAATGGAGCAATTTTGACAGCTGGAGCTAGGTGGACATGGATGGAGCTTTATATTGCCAATACTGTTAAATTAGTCATCCTAGGAGTATCCTGTTATGACCCATGGACTCACAGGTAAATCTAATTTTAACTACCTTTTCATAATAACATTAAATCCTGCAATATGCTCGAATTTGATGGGATGCACTAATCTGACTTTTTCTCTCCTGATACACAAACACATGGTACCTGCCAACACCATGTATCAATTTGATGCCAGTGCTCTTTTTTTCACCAAACCAAAAACCTGTATTACACTTCCTCACAGAAAAGAACTCAGTGAAACTACAGTTGCACAATGTTCATTGTAAGATTTAATGTGAGTCCTTGTTTTCTGAGCTGTTCTCCTTTATTGATCTCTGTTAAAGGTGGTATCTGCAGTTACTTTGTTCATGCAATGTTTCAAATTGACTTATCTACAAAAAGTGCAGAGAATGTACTTTTAGGAAAACTTTATAAAGTCAACTTTTAGTAATGTCACCTAACTTCAAATGGCATCACCAACACACAGTTTCACAGTAAAAGCCTCTACTGTGTTTGCATTAAAATGCATTTATTGGAATGGGCATGCAGGATGTGCAGGATGATTAATAGCAGTAACTTCATCAATTAAAATACCCTCATCAGGTATGAACTATTTAAATGTTTATTGTTTATTGGGCACATCTGGTCAATACTCAGTCCACTTCTTAAGTCAATGTTGAGGCCAATACTGATAAGCTGACAGGTTCTACGAGAGTTGACATCATTACCCGCCAGGAGGAAACGAGAGGGAAAACGAGGAAGAACTGCAGTACAGAAGGAAGGGTTGCTTGCTTAAGAGAAGTATAACAAGACACAGTGCTATTGATGGACACACTGGCAGAAGCAGAGACTGCCCCCGTGACCTTTCAGCTATGGGACAGTCGCTGTAACTGCAAAGTACCATGGTGCACTGTGATGTGCTGACAAGTTGCTGATAGAGCACTGCATTTATATTTTACACATGGAGCTTATGCGTATCGACATCAACAAACATTAAGTGAGTCAGTAGATGTTCATTGTCACAATCTGGGACACTTCCAAATTACAGAGGGTTTTAACTCTGTGACCTTCTGATAAGGGGACAGGCTTGTTAACCAGTGGGCCATTTTCAAGGGGAGTGAGGTGAGCTGCACTCTTATCAACAGCCACGTGCCTGCCAGTATAACAGACAATCACATAAACAAGCACAATAATTCAAAAGGCATTTAGGGCATGCTCAAACTGGTGCAGTACCACCCTACACCCACTCCGTTTTATAAGTACAGCACAAGAAGATGGATGTTGACATATGAAAGCCAACAGCTTAGAAAATCTCAAATAACAAAATGAGCAGAGAGCACACTGCTTTCTGTGTTACTGCTCATGGTGTGGTATTTTCTAATGTTTTCTTAACAGGTGCAAACACCTGAGAAGGTTTGTTTTGACTGTTGTGTTCATCCCAAGTGAAATCTGCAACGTCAAAGGATGACAGTTTACCAAAACACTGTCCAGACTGTTTGGGAATTGATATGATTTTTTTTTTTCTTTTTCTCTCTTTTTTTTTTTTTTTTTATAACAAGTTGTTGTTTTATAGTCTGGATAAAGATAAAACAAATACTTTAAATTATGGTTTGGACCAAACAAAATAAACTGCAGGTATAATCACACCCCTAAAACAATTCTCTAAGCTCACTCCATATGTCATGAAAGCAATGCCAGCTGGAGAGCTGTTTCCTACTTGCACATTTCACATTTCACAGCTCACACATCTTCAATAGTGTGTTTCCGACCCTTACCTCTTCTATTAATACTATGCTGCTTGTGTGGAAATATGCATATTCCAACATCATGTTCTATTGAAATTAATCCTAATCTTGGCTTGAAAACAGAATAAAAATAATTTGGTATGCGTTTGTACTACATCTGTTTTCTGCTTTGAGCTACAACAAGGATGAGAGCAGTGGACAATGAATGCAGGCCATCATACTACAGTTGTGAAATAAATACTGGAATTAAAAGTAGAATGTAATAAATTCCTTTGACAGCTTGTCTGATAAGATTCTTATTAATATTACCGTCTAAACGTATTCAGACTGGCCCATACATGCAGTAAATCTTGGCATCAGCCTATTTAAGTGAAATAGAACAGATGGATTTTCAGTGGGGCTGTTTTCCTGTATAGGCACCATCAGCATACAAACTCAGCCATCACCCTGTTACTCCAACAAATAATTAGGATTCTGTTGTCAATAAGTTCTCTTTGCCCACAACCTAATGTCCCGTAAATGCAAATACACCTATCGACCTTGTTGTTCCCCAAACCGGGGCTCAATCTGTACAGCTTCTCAAGAGCTCAATGGTAGTTTCACTTTCATGTTAATTCAAAGCCTTACCACCTGTTAACAAGTGCAGTAGTATGTACAGCATGTGAATAACAAGACAGGATACAGCTAAGAGTTCTAAAAAATCACATCTTATTTTGTTACCTGCTGTGACCAAACCCAGGGAGGCTTGATTAAAGCTACATAGTCTGCCTGCAGTCATTTAAACCAACAGGCTTCTACTCTGTGTTGTATCGCCTACAGGCACAAAATGTACCCTACAATGTCAGTTTGCCTCCACAGAAGAAATGTCTCTGCTGAGGAGATTTTATCTTGTTATTTTACGCAAGCAATAACGGATAAAGCTCTTGTTCTAACTAAGACTACAAGAGAATGACAGACATTTTTACTGCACAGATGGTGCAAGATACACCTGTGACCATTAGGTACACGGGCCACACAAGAATACTGTCGGACTCGCTATGAACATTCTGTTGGCTAAATGATCCGTGTAATAAGTAACAAACAAGATGTTAGATAAATAAAGGCAGAGGAGGACAAAAATTATATAAAAGTATGCAGAAATGATCCTCCAAAATACTGCACCCACCAATCAGATATCAAAGAGGATACTATATACAGGCTTGTAAATCCTGACAGTTGTTTGTTAATACTTGTTCAAATATACACACATACAAAGAAGTCCCTGTACAGAACAACATGGATTACCTATACGTACCTTTTACAATAAGGTTGAGAAGCTTTGGCCGTGGATTGCGCTCACTCTGAATGGAGCATGTGTACTGGCCATCGTCAGTTACATCCACTTTCTGTATCTGAAGGCTGTACTCATGTTTGTCGCCAACACTGGACACGATGGACACTCGTGGGTCCACAGACCACTTGTCGTTCCCTGCGAATATGATGCTTGAGCGGTTCAGCCAGGCTCCTTTAGAGATCCCATCCAACAGGTAGCACCTACAGTGACAGGAAACACCTCAGTTAGATCTGGGGAAATGACAACTGAAATAGCAAATATTTTTGAAAATATGAAGTCATTGTGTTTGCTGTCTAAATAGTATATTATTCATTAGAGACATCTCTGAGGAGGAGAAGGATTGTGTGTGTGTGTGTGTGTGTGTGTGTGTGTGTGTGTGTGTGTGTGTGTGTGTGTGTTTATAAGTTCTCCCCAAGTCCTTATCGTATAAACATACATCCTGAAAATATGCAATGCTCAGTATTCATTTTTTTTTAATGCAAGACCAGGGAGCATGTGGACCAAAGGAAGGATAAACTTTAGTTATAGACAGGAATGGGTAATGTGCCAGAAAGTGAGTCATAAAAGCCAGAACTTTAAGCACCTGGAGGGTATGATTCAACCTGTTAAAGCTGCTTTAAAATAGCCAGAGCCATGAGTAATGGTTGGGCATAAGAATGATTGCTCTATTGTCATTGGTGTGTCTAAACAGACAAAGACTTCTAGTGGAAGTGCACTTCTCTGTCAAGGTCTGGTGTAGTAGACATAGAAATTTATATTCAAGCAGCTAATTAAGCACAAGTGTACCTTCATTTATGACAACTGTGAAGTGGTATTCAGGCTTGTGAAGTTTTATTTTGTAAAAAGGTTTAGAAGGCCCAGTGAGGACAGTGGACATTCAATAAACGCAGAATGAAGAAAAAATTGACAAAAGAGAGAATACAACTGACCAAAGTTGCAAAGAAATAAAATTCACCACACATTAGGTTCCTCTAGACTGACTGTAAAAACATAGTGCAAATAGTAGTGTATATGTTTTTCCTTTTTTTTTTATCATGATTCACAATTACAACTCCTGGCTGTATTTGCACATAGCTTTACAATGTGAGCATCTATGCAAAAGTGAATAGTGAGTAAACAAAGTATAGGCCTTCAGCCCAGCCACAAATAATCAAACATCCCTGGCTCTGACGACGCTGTATTCTAGGACTGATTCATGTGTTACCATTACTGAGGCCAATACATTTTCCTTTTTATAAGCTAATTCTACTGAGAAAAAGGATCAGGAAATTGCACGACATGATGAGTCTAGGGTCACCACTGTCAGAGCGCAGTTGTTTTTACTCCTCATTCCAGCAGTGTTTGGACTTAAGGAATCGCATCATACTCTGTGACAAATACTGTAATAATGAGTAGGAAAAGAGGCAATCAAGTTTGGCTCTTTAGCTGTTGTCGACATGCCATGCAGACAGCCAACACCAGTAGTAAAGCCACCGAGGAAATCAGTTTGGCACTAACCACAAAGCTCTTTACCCTCAATGCCAAGAAAGTGTCTGTCAGGAAAGCAGTAGAGGACAATGGTATAGTCCAGGCTGGTCTCCCCGAGGCGAAGGCGAAGGCATTGCCTTAGAGGTATTGCGAAAAAATAAAGTGGCAAACAATGGAGAATGGATAGTTTAAAATAACCCACGGAAGAAAGAGGTCTAGGTACTTTGTAAAGTCCACACAGACCTGTCAGTTAGTTAGCCCATTGACCACCTGAGCCATGGTGTTTCTGGCTTTAGGCGAGATTTACTGAAGGAGCCTCAGGGCAAGTTTCTTTCCTTTTTTTGTTAACAAAACAGGAATGCATTTGATTTGAAAGAATTTAAGGGTGCAGATTATTTATTTATTTCTTCCAAGTCTACAGGATGTAAGTGCAAATTTAACTCACTTTTCCATATGTAAAATGCAGTATTGCAACAATACAGTACATTTTGAATGCATGTTCTGCCTTTGAGAGAAAAAGCTTTAAAGTGTTAAAAGATTATAAAATGATATGATATGATAAAAGGCCTTCAGCGACTAATAATTTAACACACTTTAGAGGAACCGCTGAGGGAGTGATCTTAACGCGTGAACATTAATGCACAATCCACTGTTCAGGCCAATCCACTGTGCAGCACACAACCACTGATGTGAAGAACTTGTCAACAACTTGCTGGGCTTTTATCGTTATATCCTTGTAAAACAAGGTAACCGTAAAAACATGTTCTCCAGTGTAGTTGCTATTGATTTCTCTGTTTTCTCATCAAAAATAGTCCTTTCAGAATCAAACATTCTCTCCATGTAGGCTTAGAAGTGGCTGTTATACACTTTACTCCTTCAAAAAAAGCAGAAGCTGTGGCTTGACTACATGCTGGTGACAATGTACTTCAGTGGTGACAGGTTTTTTACCACTTAAAGAAGCACGGATTCCACGGTGTGGAAATTTACCCACTGTGTAATAAACTTGTGACGACACCAGTGGTGCTGATTACACCAGACATTTCTGCTCAATATCAGTAGATTAGAAGTGTTACCTCGAGATGCTGCCACCGATGCAGATAGCCTCATTAATATTATCAGGTCGGGTTAAAATATGAAACATTTCCGAATAGGCGCTTTAGAGATCTCAACACTCCTCTCGTCACGATAAAACTATTTGATGAACGTGGGTGCTACCGCTGACATGAGAAACTGAACCAAATAGGTTTATGTCTTTAAAAAAAATGGGGGGGGGCGCAATGGGTAAGTTACGTAGGGCTGTGCCTGAAAACTGTATAACAGCCGTGTGTAACACCGGCAACACCTACTACCGTGGCAACCTTAATCAAAAGGTCTCACAGCACACCTGCAGCATAACGTGCTTCTCTGCTCTCCAGGACCAGTTTGTTCAAAACAATCATATAGCTGCTGTTATCTGTGAAGAAGGTAAATAAAAACTTTTAACAGCCACTTTTCAAGGATAAATTTGGGATGAAGTATCACTTAAACAAAGCCGTAGTGCCAGAAGTATGGCTGGAGGACACTTCACCCGGCCAAGATCTCTACTCAGAGACTTGACATTTTTCTTCATCTTGATGAACCAGTCCTTGATGTTCTTTCGCTGTTTTTGCAGTTCGCTTATCACTGCTGAGTATCTTTGCAGTCTCCCTCCAGAAATGATTATTGTTATCTCCCTGTCTTTGTGATATCACACCAAGGAGCCATACAGACGGCAGTATTTATACACCTCCTCATAAAGGTGTGTTAAAGCAGCCAATTTTTACATTTGCACACTGTCTCAGGTGTTGTTACTGTGGCTGGTTCCTTTGCTGCTGATGCTGTCAAATAATAACTACTGTACATGGGAACTGATCATAAGTCTGGCATGTGTTCGACATGCCTGTGTGGTAGATTTAGGCTGCTGTTAGGCAAAGTCACTGCCTGTGATGTCAACCCATTTGATGTAGTGTTGACTGAGTGAAAAACATTGATACAAAACAGACTGATACAGACAACATACGTTATTGTGATAAAATGTAGTGTCTGTAATTGCCTGATTGTACTATGGGAGTCGTAGTTAGCGTCTTTCCCAAGAAATTGTAGGTACACAAGCTTGTACCTTCAGCATTTTATCAAAGAAGCAGATATTCTGAAACCGTAGTTAATCATTTGGATTGACGATTGAACCAGGAGAGTTTTCATGCTGATCCAAGTGCTCCAACTGTGAGTCATGTAACATTGTGCATGGGAAAAATCAATGGGACTTTCACTTACTGAGGGAGCCTGAAATCACTCCTCCTACGTTGCAACTTTATTACAGAGTAACTTTTATTTCACTGGGAAATCATTTCTCATTCTGATGGTTTTTACTAGACACAGAGGTGTGCCATCACCCGGATACATAAGCTTTAATTTTTAACCTGCTTTTTGGTGATTACAATACTTTGCTTTTAAATACATTTTAATTAGTTGGCTTTAGTAGTTTTGCTTCGTCTTATTATTTACTGTGTCTTTGAATGCAAATGTATTTCTTGTTAATGCATTTCACATGGACATTCCACATCAAAAACAACAAACTACTTCATGTTCTAAAAGAATTTCATCAGCCAGGTCTTTCTTCTGCCACCTTTCCACATTTCCTTTGTTCATTCCCTCAATCATCTATAGCAGCACAAAACTGATAACACCTAAGGTGGGCTTTGCTTTCATCAGGTCCCTTTTCTCCAGAAGCACACCAGGATACAGACTTCCTATGGTTTATACAAAGCTCAGGTAATTATTCCACAGACCTCAGTGCATCCACTCTGAAGCAGCTCTGACACCTCAAACATGCGCTAATTGATACTTTTATCTATCCCTGCTTCTGATGAGTGATTGTAGAGGAACCAGGCTCATTACAAGCTTTATTTTTATTTTTGTATTTTTTGGATTCTTTTTTGGATTTTGGCTCCCAAATAACAGGGTTCAATTCAAACCCTAGTGATTATGCACAATGTGCAAAAAAGGAAAGTGATAAGCTGGTGTTTCAGCACCTCACATGAATGGAAAATGATGACAAACCATTAATTACAGTATGGCAGCTGGTAAGAGGAGCAGATTGTAATCCGTTTAGCCAAACTCACTCAAGCTCTTTGATTGGAAGCCATAATTAACACTGGGGCATCATTCTGACCCAGATTCGTATTTGCTTTATAAAATTGTTTTCTAGGTTCCTCAACTGTAAATATTCTTCCTGGCACCAACTCCAAAGATCTTGTCTTGTAAAAATATTTCAGTGCTTCACAGTCTAGTAGTTCACATTCAGCAGTGCTTTCTCTATATTTGGCACAAGAAATGAATACACTTCTCGATGGGTCCCTCTGTAGTATGAGATTTATAGTTATGTAACAGTTATATAATAAACACACAGGACATTTAAACCTTAAGCAATGCAGACCTCATGTAAGATCACTTTTGTCTGTTTATGCTAACTGTAATTAAAAAAGGGAAACAGCGTAACATCTTAAACCTTCACCTATTTTCTCCAATGAATACAGGAAATCAGATGTAGTTTTAGTTTTTCTCACAAGACCCTCCTCTATTGTTAGACATTTTATAAATGTATTTAAACCAAACCTGCAACCACACTTTAGGTTAAAGGACCAATTTTTAGCTCTCAAAATTAATCGTCTATAGTTTGGTCTAGAAAACATTGACAAATTCCCATCATAATATCCTATAGTACAAGGTGATGTCATTGTCTTCAAATGTTTGGTTTTGTTCAAACCCCAAAATATTTAATTTACAATAATGTATCATGCATAATAATGCAATGACAAATTTAAGAACATAGAGGAAACAAATCTTTGACATTTAAACAATTTAAGACATTTTAAAAAACTTGTTAGTTAAAGTTACTAAAACATTGTGGAGCTGAGGAGAACTACAAAGCCTGGTGATAATTCTCTGAGGTACACTGCACTACAGGTATTCATCTGATGTTCATCAACAGGTTTAAATGGTCATTATACATATCTCATATCATTTGGTTAGTCTTTATATAAGAAATAGATTACAGCTTCTTTACATGGCATATTCTGCACAGTAAATTAATAAACAATTTACACTTCAGCACAGTGTCAGTTGACAGAACTTTGTCCCATGGTGCTTTGTATACATGTTATAGCAAGGTTTCTGCAAAAATATGAAGCAAGTAAGAATGGGCTGGAACTTTGGATATTTTGCAAATAGAAAAATAAAAGGAGGATGGCACATTTCTTTGCTCTAACAAGAAAAATCTGAGCAATTCCACTTTCAATCACAACTTGTCTGATGCTGAAATCTATCAAAAGAGTAAGCTGTGTATCACTTCTGTCCCCCAACAGTTGGTATGACACTCAATCACTGACGTGTAAATTAAACTTCAGACACTGAGGAGACCACCTGGAACGTGTCACTTTCCAGTCTGTGGTACACTGGAATAAGTCAGAGTATTAGTGGTGCACTGTATCATTGTAGTGGAACATCTGCTTAAAGACAATGCTTTTGTGTTTCTGTTAATAGTGGCACCCACTTAACCCGCTTGAATGAAATAAGTGTTTTGAAGAGCATAATGAGCGAGTTTGTGCCAGCCATAAATGTATGAGGAAAACCCTTTGATTGTAAAGTCAGGGACAGATGTTTTATTCCATTTTAACCCTTTCACACATAAAGAGAAAGATGCGGTGATGGCTGTATCAGCACTATGTGCTCTACAACCTTTACAACATCTCACTGCCCTGAACAGAGCTCAACTGTCCAATGAATCCTCAAATGAGAAAATGCATTTCACATTGACTGACTGGATGTTGAAGCACTAGTGAAAAGACCTAATGTCTGAAAATCTGGGATCCTTTATGCTGTGAAGTCAAAGAGCTTTAGTTGTATTAGTTAAAGAATAGCCCTCAGTAGATAGCACAAAGGTCAAATAATCCTACACATTCTGTCTGATCCAAATTGTACATAGATCATAGATCTCAAACCATAAATATGTCAGATGTTCTACATCAAGGTCCATAGATTATTTCAGGAGAAATGAATGTGGAAAAAATTACCTTTCTCGCAATGTTAAGGAAAGTGGTTAAAAATTCCTCCAAGCTATGCTCTTTTTACCAGATCAGCACCAAAATGTTATGGGTTCTTCCCTGGTGTGTGCCTATCCCTCCACCAAGTTTGGTGCAAAGCGGTTCAGTACCTTTTATGTAATCCTGTTGACAAATAAACGAACAGAGACAGGTGAAAACATAACCTCCTTGGCAGAGATAATAACAGGAATGATAAAAATAAGGGAGGATATTGTTCAACAGATAATGTTCAAAAGATAATAGCACTAACACTAACACATTTTTTCATTTTTAATGAATGTACCAATTACCTTTTTAATTATCTGATTAATTGCTAAGTCTGAAAATGTCAGAAAAAAAAAAGTTTAATTTTTATTCAACAACTTCCCTCAAGTTGACAAATTCAAATTAAATTAGGATATCTTCAAATTTAAGCAGCTGAAATCAATCAAAATTCAGCTCGATTAGGTATTACCATGGAAAATGCTAAAATGAAAATACATAAAACAACAAAATGTACATTTGGAAATCCATAATGTGATTATCTGACCAAAATAAGTCCTTTTCAATAACCATGTTAAGTCAACAAACACATTAAGATCTTTTAGTACTAAAACAAAGTAAAAAATCTTTCTTGCCGTCCCTGTCCCATTTCATTGTGTTTTATCTCTATCAGGGAACAAAAAGAACATGAACGCTCTGTATGCTTATAAAATTCACAGAGCAACAAACACATGATTTCTGGAAAAATGATAACATAAATGACATAATTACTGCCCTAACATATTTATATATAGTTTTGGACGTGAAATGATGAGTTGATTAATAGCTAGGTTGAAAAACATGGACTGATTACTATCTTACTCTGATTCTTAACAATTACTCAGTTCTGTAAAATGTATGTATATAGAATAAGAACAGTATGAATATTTATAATTTAAGCATACAGCCTCTAAAAATGCTCAATCCATATCCAAAATAACTTTTTCTGTGTAGTGGTGGAGCTCCCTTTTCCCTTGTGCATAGGTGTAAGTTTATTGCTGGAGGTTGGGTATTTCAGGGGTGGGGAGTTTTTGCAGTGAATGAGGGAGAATGAGGACATACTGTAGTGCTGTGCAACCAAGGTACAGCGCACCAGGCTCTTAATCCCTAAAATAATCCTGTCGACTGTGGCCGGTGGGACACATCTGAAGCCTTCTAACTATAATCCACACAGACCCAATGCTGAAACCAACACCTAACATCACAGACACAGAGAACACAGAAAATAGTATAAAAACTGTCTTATAGCCATTGGAAACTCCAAAATCTCGCTTAAAGTGAGGAGACTTTGAGCTTTATCTATTCTGAATTCTCTTTTTTTATTACAGTGGATTTTTTTGTCTGAACTGACACAGAGATGGAGCCTTTGACTGAGGGAGCAACCAGGAACTGTCTGACTATTTTTAAAAATCAATGCCCCCAGTTTGTTGTTACCACAGAAGTTATTACAACCCTGTGCAGCATCATCTTGTCCCCTCCAGCTTTGGGTCCCCTTAAGGTGCACCTGCCCTCCTCCCTGCCGGTGCATACGAATGAAGCGACCCGTGCTTGAAGGGCTGTGGTTGAATGGTTTTGTATTGTTTCACATGCGTGGAAGCAGCTGAGTCAAAGCAGTGCACAATGTGTAACTAGGAAAAAGAGATCCCTCATGTGTGAGCTATAGTGAGAGGCTATGCTCGTACTGTAGCTTCCCTTTTCTCTTGTTTCTACCGCTCACATAGGCAAGATTTCCCAAGCTGCTTATTTCAATTTGAGTATAAGTCAACACTAGTCTTTCCACTAGGACTAATTCATGTACAGAAAATCGTTCAGAGCCCTACACGAGTAATCTCTGGATTAATTCACAATATTAATTCTTTTCTTTTTTTCAAGCATGTACATTGACTGAATGAATTCAAGTTTGAATGAATAAAAATGAATGGGGCTAACAAATTAGCAGTTGAATAAAAGTTGAGAGCCAAAATTCAGAGGATATAAAGAGTAGCCATTGCTGAGAAATAATGGGTGAGCATTTTCCACTCCAGACAATTCCTCCTTATATGTGAATGTGCTCTGCGTAATACATTCACATCAAAACTCAGTTCACTGCACACCCAGGCACTGTTAAATGTCACATTCAAAATGCAGCTAGACAAAGGATGATCACACATTTAAGCAGTCTACGGCGCCATTATCTGCTAAACAAATAGCATATTGACTGGGAATCTATTTCCTAAGGCAAACTCTAAAGTTATTCAATATTACTGTCAAATAGCACTTCAATGAATACAGCACTGGACCAGAAATTCAGCACCATTGAATCACAACATCACTACATCAAGATAGCTAAATAGTGTGTAGGATTGCTACACACAGTGTACTCTAGCACCTTTGCCTAACCAGCATTTGCTTTTCTTACATTCAGCTTTTTTAAAAATGATCCAAACAAAAGATGGAGGAGCACAGCAGCAATGACAGTGATAAACACTGAGCAGTGTTTCCCCTACCATTGCTTTGAAGGGGGAGGGGGTGTCCCATGCCCCCAGTGGGACCCCGCCCTACCAAGAAGCCAAAGAAGAAAAACAAAACAAAATTAATTTATGACATTTACCTAATTTATGAGCCCTTGTTTCATTTCAGCTCAGTGTGCAAGTCTCTGCTGTGTTTTGCTGTCATTTACGATCACTTTCTCTCCTCTCCTCTGATTTCTGTTTCACTGTGTGTGTGTCTTAGCCCCTCCCCACTCACATGGAGCAGAGCAGAGCAGAGGAAAGAGACAGGTTGACACATTTAGTGCAATAAAAGCTTTCCAAAGATGGACAGACTCCTCCTCCCCACCAAAAGTAGTCAACCTAGGGGAGACACTGCTTAGGAGCTGCATGAGTCTATGCTACAGGCTTAAGATACATTTCAAGTCACATCAGTTGTTTTAGTTTGCTCCGGGCGTCCTGTGGTACGAAACCGGCACAGTTTGCCTTCTTGAACAGTACTTCTTTTTACCAAGCATTTTTAATTTCAGAAAGGCGATCTTCAAGACTAATCTGATCAAGCTTATCTCTGCTTCCAGGTGTGAGAGAGCTAGGTGTTGTGTTATCCATTATATTCGATATCCAGGCAGATGAGTCAGAGGGGAGAGTTGATGGCCTTCAACAATGTTTTCTAAGATCATCCTTCTTTCAATAATATCAGACTTCCATCGTTTATAGAGGGTAACACTACCTTGAGGTCTCAAATGCAAAGAGAGCTGTTATTGACAATAGAGTAAACAGGCCTTTATCGCTGTGATTAACAGGACTTTAAACTTGTGTTTTGCTTTTAACCCAGCCAGAAAGACTCTAGGTGGAGATCTCTATGGGTATTTGATCAATGTATCACTAATATGAGAGACAGCTATAGAAAGCTTTGTCCCTTTAGACATTTCCCAGGTGAGTGTAATTATTTGTTGATGCAGAGATCACCAACAATGTATCTCCCCTATCAAATTACACCGTCCTTAAAAACCAATAACTGCACCTTGCACACTGCTACGTCCCTGTGGCTCCGGCATGAAGAAGGACAGACAATTTTGCAAATACTTTCAGAGAAAGTTATAAAAAAATGTCTCACAAAGAGGCACATTTGGGTCATCCTTCAACCTTAGCTGCTGTCCACCAAAAAACAGTGAGAGGCATTCACAGCTCCATGTTTCTGCAGTTTCTTATTAATGCACCAATTGTGAGTTTGTAATGACTGACTGGCATTTGACATTCACCATGAATACGTGTCAGTGTAATTCCTCCCCTATGGAAAGAAGGGAGGGGGGATTTTATGCAATAGCTGGGAAGGAGAGGAGAATACAAATATGGTAGATAACTGCATTTCTGCTGTGTATTAAAGACCCACAGATCAAGCTGAGGCGAGCAGTGGGTGGTTGACAAACCCCAGACAAGCACACTGGAGTTCAGGATGCTGTAATATTGCCTGGGCCCTGGGAGCCTTTTAATTATGCTTCATTTCATTTCAAATGTGGTATAGTGTATGGACAGAAAACAGTACACCAGAAAACTTATTAAGGGTTTTCTCTCCTGTATGACTGAAGAACTTTTTTATATATATATATAAATGGGTCAATCTCCTGAATATTTTGACAATTATTCAGTTAATCATTTGACAGAAAATGTCAAAAATCACAAATTGATGACAACTTTGTCTTTAAGAATACTGGCCCCACAAACTGTCCAAAACCCAAGATTATTCAATTATTATTCACACAGCAAACTATAATAGCCATCACTAGCACCATAAACCATATGCCTATTTCCTTCCAGGTGGAATTTTAACAACAGTTTTTAATTTAAATCTCAAATTTCTTAAACTGGCTTTACAAAATTGGACAGTGGCTGCATCCACAGCCCAATAGACTGATAAGCAAAACAATAAATATCTTCTTGAGACAGAACTGTGATCGAGAATACCACAATATCAACATTCCATCCAGATATGATTCCACATACAAAGGACAGTAGATGATATATCAGATTTATTTTATTTTGTAAGGCCAGAAATGCCATTAGGGCTGAGTGACTAATCAAATGAATTAAATGAATTCAAATTTGCACTTTTACTCGATGTGTAAAATGTCTACTCCACAATAGTCAAAATATTACAATTTGCACAAAAAGGTTACTTTTAGACAAACAGTGACTCTGATGATAACTGGCTAAATTAGCTGTTTACAGTCTTGTAGACTGTCATGTGTTGCAGTTTATGGCACTGTTGTCACTCCAGGTGTAACGGATGCATCTGCAAGAAAGACAAACTAAAAAACTAATGCTAACGTTAGCTACTGGTCTGCAGATATAAGGCTGGTGTTCAGTCCAGTTAAGAAACACAAACAGCAAGCTAATGAATCAGTGTGGACTTTTCTGCTTTATTTGTGCTGAATCTGACTATTAAAGTGGAGGACAGTGCTCTATTTAGTAGAAGCAGTCCATAGCTCTATGGGATGTATGGGACCTGTATTGGATTTAACATGCATTATGACACCAGCAAGAGATTTAGGTCTTTGATTATTCTTGATCAATTACAATGCACAACAAATGCTAAAAAATTGAATGTTTCAAACTTGTTTTAGTCTTCCACATAAAACAAGGTTGAAAAAAAAAAATCAAGGTTACAATTTTCGGCCTCATCAGCTAGCCCTAATTAACACCACCAAGTATGGCAGGAAACTAAACCACTGAGTTGATGATGTGAGGGGGAAAATCGATCATACCAACCAGCAATGGTACAACCTCCAACAGTAGCATTACAATCAGAAGTCAGAGTGAAAGCTTGTCAGATTATAAAGGCTGCTGAAAGCTGATATACACCAGCTGGCCACATGCATGTCTTATTGAGCTACTGTGTCATTAGCATATGAGCATCAGCATGACAGACTTACTAACGCAGACCTTTGGGAAAACTTTTTTTTGCATTTATTTACAGTCCTATAAAAAGCCATAATACCAAATCATTCAAAGTGTTGTGCTGCTTGAAAGATAAATACAAAAGTTCAGTCAAGGTGATCCAAAATGGGTTTTTTTCCCCTGTTTTTTTTAACATTTTGGGGGATTTAAAACTTTCACACAATTCTTAAGAGGGTTGATGTTTTCCTGCGACACACTGGTTCTAGTGACATTTCCAAGCACTGAACGCATTTTTTTAGCATCTGCTTTCCCAAATCTAGCCACCCGTTCTGAGGTAGCCTATTTGCTCTGCGTACTTCTGTTACCGTTTCTGAGCTGGCAGGGACGATGCTGAACAGCTCAGCATAGACATCTGCCTCCCACAGCCATCTGTGCCCAGGTCCTCCTAATCCCTCTCTCTCTGTCAACCTTTCTTTTTCTCTCTCCTTCCTCAGTCATCACTCTCTAGCTTGTACATTCACTACTTACACATACACATCAGCTATAAATGACAGCCTCATTCCACAATAAGTGTATCAACATTAGGGCTGAACGAAATGCAAAAAAAAAATCATATTATGATTATTTTGACAGATATTGCGATGGTGATATGAGTGACAATTTTAGTGTGGATGGTAAATCTTCAGTTAAGGTATGTTGTGACACATTTGAACTTTTATCAAAAAATTCAGCTCCTATTTCTATTTCGATCTCCTAGTCAACATGCTGTGGCTTTTAAGAATGTGATATTTTATTGAGATGACAACAAGATGTCTAATTAACCATGTCTTCAAAATAATATAAGAAAGTATGTAAGAAAGAAAGTAAGAATGTTTGAAAAATATTTTTTTTGGAATATCTTTAATCGATGTCACAATTTAAAATAATTTTTTTTTAGATGCACTCAACCTTATTCTGGTGCACGCTGCGCTACCTCGTTAGTTTGTGCTTTTTACGTGTGTGTTTGTGTGAGGTGATTCCATCAGTATGTGCCTGTTTGGGAAAACTGCTGCCGAACAGTTTACCTACACCACTCACCCACCCAAGTGACAGATCAGGCTTGGCAGTGCGCCAGAGAGAGCGAGGGAAGTGGAGTCAGGGGGATAGGTCAAGACTGGATGTGGGGTAGAGCCACTCACCGCCTGCTAGCCTGGGACCACTAGGGTTTACAGAGGAGTTTACAGTGCTCAATTACAGAGTTTACACCCCAAGTTAAATCAGACAAACCCCAAACAAGCTTGTTTGTGCAATGTCTAGACTGAGGGAGGACTCTTGAGATGGTAAGGAAGGCTATGCTTGCTAGGATTTTAAATGTCAACGACATTAAATGACTGCCTCCCACACCTTCACTCTACATTTTTGAATTTAACTCTTTACTTAATTTTACGCAGACAAAAGATGATGACCCCACATGTAAAAAAAAGTACTGGAGTGGTCTGTTTTGTCCCTTCATCCACAGGTGTCCGTACGCAATTCCACTTATTTGCTATATGTCTAGAAATCTGCACATTCATAACTATGATCAAAATAGCACAAATCAACACTCACCAAATCATGCAACACTGTATTAGGATAAACACTCTTTCATTTTTTTAACAAACTATTTGCACTTGGTATATTTAAAGTTTTAACTCTCCCAAACTACATGTCCATAGACTGCAGAATCATTTTGGATGACAGCGACTTCAAATTTAGTCAAGAGACATACTATCTCTGAAAGCTCAGCAATATTCCTACTAAATTTCAAGACAACAAGTGGCAAAGCCAATATGATATGCAGTAAATGCTTCTTAATTCAGTAGCTACACTTTACAGTTAGTTATATTAAGCTAAAATTGTTTGGTTCTGAATCTGGCGCTGCATGGAGGAAAATAACTATCATAGCAAAGTTGATTTGAATACTGAATACTGTGTCCATTTACATCATAGTGTATCGGAGTGGGTGAGTGGGTTTTCTAGAAAGCTAACCAATGACACTGTGTAAGCCAGCGCTGGCATCTTTACAGGCAACAGCTGAGGTGAAACACTGACTAAGCCTTTTTAAGACACAGGCAAACATCATCATTTGCCATAATTTGAATGATAAACAGCACAACACTGGCAAAAGACTTAATTGATACTGTGAAACATTTCAAAGTTCAAATGTCTACAGCAAAGAAAGGAAATACTTAAGTATGAGTATGGCCAGGCTGGTGCCAGAGTGTTTATGACACATTGATCAGGTTAATAAGGAAAAAATATATTTTACAGCCTTGTGAGGTTATGATGATGGCTGTAAAATGTATTTATTGTAATATGTGTGGATATATATATATATATATATATATATATATATATATATATGATTTCTATATATATATGACTTCTGGTAAAATCAGAGCTGTTGGAAAATATATCACATTTTGGATGCAGAATTTTGTCAGTACAACAACAAAACCGGATATCACTGTTATTCTACAACTATCTTCTCGATCTCATCTCTAGCTACTATTTGTGGCCCATATAAACAATGTGATTAAGTCTCATGAACAGGCTCGGTCTGGTAGGAACCCTAGTCTGTATTCAATGAAGATACAACCATAAGCATGCAAGGTGCCTTTGCATCTGAAATGCTTTGGGTTCAAAAACTGAGGTGTTCATATATATATCAGTTATTTGCTACACCCCTGTTGACATAGCTCATATTAACTCAATGTTGACGGTAAAAGATATGTAGGGACCTATCACGTCTCCTGTCAAGCAGTGTCAGGTCTTCAGTGTATGCACATGACATGTAAAATGCCATGCTTTAAAATCCCTCTGTTATAAACAATGACAGTAACAAGGGAGTGTTTGTTATTGCTTTCCTGCAGGGCTTTATCCACCCTTTTTGATGTGCTCTGTCCATGGCACAAATGGACAATCCTTCATTGTCACAGGACATTGGAACCCTTGCACAGTCCGATAGGTGCGACCACATTCATCACTCTGACAAAGGGAAATAAGCAATTGCCACAGCACTCAACTGGTTTCAGTCATCTGCAAATATTGGAATAAATACATCGAGCAGAGGAGAGGCCCCTCTGGGCATACTCATATTTTACATGGCCTATTTGTGCTTACTTGCTTGCACATGGTGTTACGCGCATATATGCAGTACATGGTGTGGTTCCCCCTTCTAGTTTAGAAATTGGGGGAAAGAACTGGGGTTGTACAGCATGAACAGTTTCAACATCCTGCTTTTACCACGAAACATTAGGAAGCTCTTCATCCAAAGCCCCTACTAATACCAGAACTATGGAGCATAGACAAGAGGTGTTTGAGGGAATACCTGAAGCCTGTAGCATAAGTCTGTTAATTATTATGACATAATTCAGCAGGTTTCTTAATGCAAGAATACTGCATTCTGTCAAAATTTTCTGTATATTATTCAAAAGCAGTATTGTGAATACAGAAATGTGGCAAGAAATTTTCAGCATCCGTATTTCTCTTTTTGTATGTATACGCATGCAGCCTGTTTGTATGGGAGGAGGCAACAGAAGGCTGGATGAATACAGAAATTCAATGAATGCTCTTCTGCTTAAAATGCAGAGCCTGTGTGTTGGCAGGGACCAAAAAGTCCTTAGTTAAGCTAATCGCCAGTCCATTTGGCAAGGATTACGCTCAGCTTAGCGTTCGTCCCACGAAACAGGGACCCTGATTCATAACAGTGATTTGAGTAAGTAATTTTATTGACAGAGCAAATACTCCATTCTGAGATTGCTTTAATCAACTGTAAGATATCCACAGGAAGACATCAGTAAGAGTAAAATACCATCACAGCAATTAAAGATATCAATATGCCTCTTAAGTGTGTGTGGGTTCTGGCTGGGTTTACTTGAGGACAAAGTGAAAGGAATAAGTCAACAACCAAGGGTCTAAACATTACTTCCTGATGACAGCCAACAGGGGGCACAACATGGGTTGGAGAGGCACTTATTTACCTCACTCCACCTGGGCTCGGAGCCTGTTGCACTTAACTCGCTCAAGTGGTGGTCAGCAGGGTGAAAAACAATCCAATTCCTCCAGGAGTGTCAACACTGGTATACAGTTTTAAAGAGGCAGTCAAACAATCCACAGCTCTGGCTGGTGCGTGCAAGGTAAGCTGGACCAAACAATTTGAGTTAAATGATGAACGGAAGACAGTTTCTAAGTTCAATGCTTCCTCATTGAGTTTTTCCTCTTGTTTACTTGCCAACTAAATTAACTTCAAAAAGCAGTGGTGGGTAACAGTGCGCTGTGTAGACCAAGAATCTGAGAGTTTCCGTGAGAACCTGGTAATCTTTCTTGTTCAATGATATCACTGGGACCTCACACCGAGGGAGATCACCGGTGTTATCAAGCTTAACTTTGGCTTTCTTGGTCGTCGTGAAATCAGCATTTATGATGTGTTATGATATATACCACGGGTTTGCATTTGGGTTTTACAATTAACACTACACACATTTTTACATGTTCCACACGTTATGGAAGTTACTAGTAAACACAGAATTTGGCATTAACCTATGTTGAAAATGTTTTTTTTTTCATTCTGGGTGCAAATTTCTAGCAGTAAATCACCCAAATGCTACATGAAGCCTAGCTTTTCTGTCTTAGAAAAGAGCTTCAAAATAACTTGTTGACTTACTCCTGCAGCATAATATATTTCTCCCTCTTCCTTGCATATGCCCTGTATGTCCCAAATGATAATATTTCACCAAAACACGACTTGATACGCTGCTTCTGTCTGAATCCTAAGACACAAACCTATCGAATGTGCAGATACAGTAGGTGTGTCAGTTTGTTTACAGTAAGAGCTCTCCCGTTGGTTCCACTGGTTCTTTCTCTATCCATTGTAAACATAAAAAAAAATAAAAAAAATAATAAAAAAAATAGGTAAGAGCTTTGAGTCTGGTGTTTTGTGTATAGCCGAAGTACTTAGAGACATGTTGGCAATTGACTTACGTAAAGTTATACAATTTCAGTCTAAATGGCATAATTGCATTTTGCATGAGGGCATGGGCTTTACCCAAAACCCCCATTGTCATTTTTGTAACAGTTGCCTGTTATGAAATGACCTTGTTAAGCGTAATTAGTTGGAGCTAAATGAGGGTATTGTTGTGTTGAACAAGAAATTGGTCTTTTTGTCTGAAAATGTTCTGGAGACAAGCCCCAGTGTCTGGATTGAGAAAAAAATATTCATTGGCAGTGAGTAAGAAACCAAATTATAGAATAAGTTTTGCATTATTGACAATAATCTTCCAACTAAAACACAAAAAAATCATCCAACTGCAACGGCACACACATCACAATTTGGTTTAATTCAATAAACTACCAGAGACCTAATCAATTGTTATTCTTCCCCTTAATCTCCTTAATGACAAAACCAATCAAATATCCTTCAGAATTTTTCTCATCTTGCTTAGCACACCCTATCAATTGCAGTAAGTCATTGAAACATGTTCAGGGGCAATGACACAGATCCAAAAGCAGCACTAGATTGGCACAAAAACATATTAACCATCATGATGTTGTTATCTAAAGCCTATTAAATGATGGATTTGGGCCTGATTCTTCTCCACCCATGTGCCAGTAGTGCAGGGGAATAGCAGGAGAGCGCATGTCTAAGCTAACAGGTTCATTAAGTCCAGGTAAATTGCTGCAACATCCGGGACTTTAGCATCTTGGCAACCAGGATTGTAATGGTAAAAGAGAAACACCCAGCAGAGAATCCACCTCATCCCTTGCTTGGGTATTATTATGCCTCACCAGCTCTGGCTGCTCATTACTGACATTGCACACATTCAGATGAGCCAATGTCAAATGAGCATGCACACAAACACACAGTACTGTACTCTGTGGGGTTTGAGTGGATGGACTGATGATTTTGCACAAGACACAACAAACTCACCTCATCAAACACTGACAAGAACCAATACTAAACTGATTTTGTGATTCAGGCTCATTTCGTTTCATCATGCATATGACTGGGATCACAACAACGGAGTGTGTTTTATACCAAATCTAGCCGCCTTCCGAACCAAGTTTACAGAATATGTAATTTCAGCTGAGAGTAAAATGGCTGATAAGAAGTAAAGTCAGCAAAGCTCCTAAATTGGATGGTTACAGAAGTGCAGGAATCTAAATAAGATGTATGGGCTGCAGCCTGTAATCTGTGCGATTTTTCCTTATCAGTTTCAGAAACATGCAATTAGTTGAAGATGGCCGCAAGGTTTACTGAATAACCCCATTAAGGAGAACAGTGTTAAATAGGAAAGTGCCTAAGGGGAAACGTAATGGGTTTTTCCATTGACACGCTTTCTATTTGATGGGAGAGAATGCTTTCCTTGTTCTTAATTCAGGCCTTGGACACCTTGAGATGGATGGTATTTATTCCATAATTTATGAATATAATACTCACAATATAAATGCTGAAACACAATCCAAGTACTGCGCATTATTTGTTTAACTATAAACATCTGGCAGAAAGTCTGTTAAGAGCCTGAAGGCAGGCCTCATTTTAGGGTATGATTGGAGTCTTTCAAAACAGAAGAAACTTAAAACTTTTATTTTGTGAGGTAGGTGCGTAGGAGCATGATGATGGAGAGAGCCGCCACATTCTTTGCTTTGCCAACACATCAAACTCACTTTAGCCATCACAGCCATCTCAGAAGATCACAAATAAATTGTTTATTGCAAGTTACAGTGTGCAAGATTTTTTAATTGCAACTTAGGGTATGATAGGAGAAAATGTTTAATAAGAGTTATTGCAAGCAATCACCCTATACATTGGGAAGCAAATCATATCAACACTGTGAAAATCAGAGCTTAATGGAGTCTATTTTTAGACACAGCTTAGTATAGCATGACTGAACAGAGCTCTGGTTGCTTTTTTTGCTTCCATCATCCGGGGGTTTGGTTACGTTATGAATGAGCCAAGTCCTTCACAGCACAGATGTCTTTCCGGTGAATGTTTGTAGAAGTGCACTGACCGTTGGAACTGTTGGTACTGTTGGTGTGGTGCAGAACATGTATGATAACAGTTCTGTATTATGTCTGGTCTACACAACATTTTAATCCCCAACATGTATTCCAAAAATAGCCTGCTCATGGTGAAAGATACAATTATTGATTACATTATAGCTCTGAAGGAACCCTTTGTTTCTGACCCAGCTCACTATGCACAAACACATTACTGCAGTATTACATAATATATACATAATATACACTTACTGGGAGGTGTAGCTCATTACCACTTTTTTCCTCTTATCAAGAGCCCACAAATTGTTCAGAGCAATCAGCCAACATTAATGGAAACAGACAGAGTTTTTTTGTCCGCTCCATTTCTAGCTGCAGTTACTTTAAGTTGTTGTTGCAAACATAACACATTCTGTCACAATTCCAGCTTTCCACTGACCAACTATAGTCTGTCCTTTGTAGTTAACTGCATAATCACTCACACAGATGCATTCATGAATGAATTTGGAGAGCTGGATATGGCACAGCCAGTCAGCTTTGCAGTCAATTTGCCCCAGTGGCCAACTATGATACTGCACTAAAAAAAATCCCAGTGTGACCCAAAAAAGCATTTCCTCCCCCAGACCACTCCTCTAAAAGAAAAGTCATTGACCATTGACAGAACACAGACCGCAAACAAGGTCAGGTACCAAGAGTTTTTTTTTTTAAAACTTTCCCAGAAAGTCATAGTTTGAAGGACCAAGCAGTTGTATGTAGTCAGGGAGAGAAACGCGAACATGCATGTGCAGTGGGCTGCAACGTGCAGGCACAAACCTGGAAGCAAGAACATTTTCTTGACTTATGCACTTTAAATTTCATTTTAGCATCCACTTCCTACAATACTGTACATCTAGGTCTGCATTGTCCTAGTGTGAGAAAAAAATATCACATCCTTCATACCCGCATTCCTGATGTAGCTCCAAGATAGATTTATGTTAGTATAATTCATAGTCAGTGTTATTCCCTGCTTACTTTTGCTACAGAGAGGTGAAAGTATGGCAGGGAAGATGACCTAAAGATTTGTATATTATAAAAACCTTTAATTTTCTTAAAATATAAAGTAAAGCCAGTGATAGAAAAATGCACCTCATTAATATTGCTGTGGGCACACCTGCTCTGGCATAGAGAGGCCATGACTTGTAGGGGAGCATTAAAGTGAAAGTAAACGAAACTGCTGAATTATGGACCGTAATCCTATTGGCCCATGAGACTCAGAGTAGCTGTAGCAGCTCCTCCGGAAGGCAATCAACCAAAATTGTGATCAGCAGGTTAGCTGAGAAAATTCTAACTTTGCAGAATTGTGTAAGAAAAAAGACACAAAAACATGAGCTTGGTCTGTAAGAAGCCCACAGAGGTATTAAAAAAAAGCAAAGAGAGGCAGAAAATACTTAATGTAGTTTTTCAGTGTTTCCTCTAGGATTTTTTTCAGCAGCGAGGGCAGCACCCACCCCCTGCAAAATTCACATACTGAACCAACCCCACCCTCAACCCCTCCTCAGTGTACCATGGCAGTCGAATGTAATATTGTCTTAACATTAGCTTGTTAAATCTAACTTTCAAGGTCTTCTTTTTCAAGAGTACTTGCAGTCAGAAATTGAAAATCTTTAGAGGCTCGATGAAAATGTATCAAATAAGTTGTTTTTCCATAATAAAGGGATACGATTGAATACAAAAAGTACACTAGGTTTTTTAATTATTTCTTTCTGGATTTATTAAATTATGATGTAATTATGACAGTCATCACAGTGTTGATAATGAACAAATACTGAAGGTCATGGTTCAAAAATATAGTCTATATGCCTAAATAACTGATAGTGGGATAGTAATGAGACCCAATTGAACCATTCAGGTCATCTGGCCCACTTTGAGCACAGCCAGCGGTCCACAGCAGGACTGCACCTCTGCAAAAGTTGTGTAATTGCGACAGCATGACATTTCATAGGATTCTGAAACGGCAGGCCGCCACTGCAAAATGTATACTGCTGAAATCCAGACACTGTTGTTAACTGCCATACATCACAGATATATTTTGCCCAACAAAAACTAAGCAAGTTCAGAGAAAAGAAAAACATAATTTTCTATTTCTCAAACTAAATGCAGGATGATGTCTTGATGCTGCTTTTGATCTCAAAACTGACTGATTACGCTGTTCAAAATGTGGCAACAGAGTAAGTGGATTTTGCACTCCAAGCTATGGTGTATGCTCATTTCTGGTGAGGCTATTTTAGTATTAAAGCCTGCAATCTGTTATCAACTCCCTGTGGACTAATGGGACAGACTAACTCCCAGGCTCAATATTAGTCCCAATCAAGCCGTAACCAAGCTGCCATTTGACTGGCACACACGTTTGTCTTTTGGAAAATCACCCGCATACAGGGCTGCATTTCTTCTGAATGAATAAACAAATCTATTCACCATCATAACATTCAGCTAAAGCAAATAACCCTGTACTTGTTATCCTATTTAGTTTTAATTTTACAATAATTTTGCCCCTGGTAGGGTCAGATCGACTTCCTCCTGGGTGATGTTTAAGATGACGGTCATTCTGACTCTGACATTTGAAATGATGGATATTCTATTAAATGTAGTGTTTCAGTGAGCTCACTAGGTTGCCACTCTGTTACAGGCCTAGTAACCATTGACCTTGACAGCAAGATAGGACAGCCCCCATCCTGAAGGCGAGATTCTGATAACCATGTCATCCATCATAGTGGCACTGAACCAAACACACAGGTCAGAAACCTCAAGTTGGCAGTGAATCCTCACCTACATATAGTGTATAGTGGACACACACACACACACACACACACACACACAAGCTTACAATAGGGAAAAGCCTACAGTATGGTCTTTTAGCCCTTAAAGGATACAGTAGAATGTTCATTTTTGTCAGCGATCAATGATGTATGGAGCTCCACAGTGTTGTGGGTTATAGGGCTGTCAGTCAACCCCTCCCCCTGTCTCTCTCATACATACACACACACACACACACACACACACACACACACAGAAACACACACACATACAAACAGGCAAACACAAATCCATGTGCCCACCAACACATCAACATCATACATGTGCACAGACACACATATGAGCTTTAGACTGTTTGGCCCCTTCTCAGAGAGCTTGCTCTCTCTATCTCACTCGTTTTTTTTTTTTTTCCTTGGGCTTTGCTGAGATAGTCTACAGCTTGAACGTATTACCTCCTGACAGAAAAGACCTCAATTCCCCACCAGTACACACTAACAAGAGAGTGAGAATCCTCCTTACAGCATGTAGGTCAGCCCTGCCTTTCATGACTGCCGGTTAAAAGAAGAGGTTATTACCAGTAGATCCGAGCTCTACACTCCCACCGACGCTTTTTTGTCTAAAACAGCATGCTTCTCCCACCTGAGTATGATAGTTTATGAAAAGCACATGCTGCTATGAAGTCATGCTCTCTGAACACAGCCAATGAAGCTGAACTCTGACCTTACAGCCATAAAAAAAACCTGGCGCGCCTCAGTGATATCATGGTGTCATAGAATTTGCTTTTCCCTAATCAAGGGAATTCTCCATTGGTCCCATAACACTTTACATCCCGACCAGTGAGAGTGGCATAGTCATCACAAATGCCATATGGACATTAACATCAAGATAATGTTGTTGAGGATAATCTGTGAGTGATGAAATATTGCTCTACTGGAGGGACAAAAACTTAATTACACAATTCAGCTAATGCTGATGACTGTTTTATGAAGGGTGGATGTCAGACAGTTGGACAGTAAGCCACGGGCCATAACATGTTTGCAAACCTGGACCTGATATTACAGTCCAAAATGACCAGTTTCAGCACGCAGATATTTTGAAAGGTTGAATTAGGCCATAACCGCAAATGCATTATCATCTAGCTAAATTCTCTCTAACACAGCCCTTGTCTCACTGCACCATGTGAGGCCAGCTTCTGTTGTATCCTGTATTATATTACAGTACACCTCTCCAAGGAGAGATTATCTCAAAGCATTTTCCACATGGATATTTCCTGCTATAGAGTGGAGGGCATAAAATGCACAAAATGACAGGACCAAAACCATCATTTTAATTTTAAAGTATGGGGCTTTTAGAAGTTTTACATATGATAAAATACCTCAAAAATAATATTCAGAAAATATTTTTTAAGCTTTCATTAGCTGGTTCTGACACTGTTAAGACTGTGAAAAAGCAGTGAGAAGACTCTCTAAATGAGAGGCTTTTTATATGATGATGAACTGTCATTCATCATATAATTCATCATTCATCATTCATCATTACACCCTCCACACAGAGCTAAGTACCCATTTTTGGAAACATTACAAATCTTTGAGCGAGTGTCACACAATGTGTCAGAGTTAGAGCCAAGGAGGAACAGTTGTTTTATATGTAGCTGACACAAGAGGGAAGGGAGGCAGTGTAAACATTTGACAGGTTGAATGTTAAATATTTGTCTGAGATCGTGGTGGTGCATACTGGCACTGTTTGGTGATGATCAGTGACCACAAACACAATTCACGACGTTTCACGATCCATCATATAAAACTTGCAATATTTATTTCTCAAAACGAGTTTATTTTTAAACCTACTTGTTTTCTATGTATGTTTATGTAGAACCTCAAGGATACAGCTAGCGAATTTTGTTACTGTTATCAAATCTTATATTATATAAACTAATAGCTAAACTTGGGGACTATTGTCAGCACAGCTTTGGTGAGTTACAGAGTATTTACAATAGCAGGACAGTGTATGTGAGACTGACTCAAAATAAACTACATTACCTTGTTTGTGGTAATGAAGGAACATGTTACCCAGCACAATGATGTGGTTAATTGATTTTTTTTTTCCACACAATATATCAGGCTTTGGCAACAAAAGCAACACTTGATAGTTAGTGATCAAGTCTTTACTTATTTTGGTGTTTTTATGAGATTAGTTACCAATAAGAAAAATGCAAAGCACCATTAGATATACTTTGATAACATACATATTTTATGAATTTCCTCTCTGTGTCTACCTCTGAGGAAATAAAAAAATAAAAACAATAGTACAGAGGAAAAATGAAATTGCCCTTTGTTGTTGCCCTGAGCCACGCTTTAATGCAGTCAGTTCCAGTACAGTCTGTTGCCATTCCTGGAATTGACTGGCCTCTGTCATTCTCTCCTCTCCTTCTTTCTCCGTCTGCCAGATAGGGAAAAGGGTTGGAACAAGCCTGGAGCTGGAGTGATGATTGATGACACGCCTCCTCTGGTGCACACTTCCCTGCTGACGCACTCTCACACTGCTACACTTTTCAGCACTAATTGGGCAACCCTGCAAACTCCCCTCTCTGTGTATGTGGGGTCCAGGTCTAAGCAAACCACCCACTCAGAGAAGTGTGTGAGCTATACTGTTCTGATTAAGCACTGCTCACAAGGCCCCTAGCATGTCAGTATCGCACAGTGGTCCTGTTTACTGTGTCGTACACATTTGCCAGACGCTAAGGTGGATATCACAAGTCATAATATTGACATAAGATGAGAAACCATGAACATCCCTTTGGAACAGTCGAACTATTTATATCCACCTGCAAAAAATGGCCTCTATACACGAACACAATACGTTATAATAAAGACTTTAAACAATGACTAAGCAATGCAATCCAGACAACAGCCACTTGATATTCCCCAGGACTGTGTTTCGGGCCAAGGTGCTATCTGTGGCTCACATTGTTTATTTTTCCTGACTTCATTGAGGGTGACTTACATAACCTATGATGTGTGTATAATGCATTTATGAAGATGGATATTAAGTGACACAATTTAGACTAAGTGCCTCACTCAAGGACACATCAGCAGTTTCCTCTGCGCCTGCGTTTGAACTGACAACCTCGGGATCATTAATCCATTTAGGGAGCGAAGGGTTACAGCAGAGTAAACAGAAGGCCACTGTCCTTTAGAGCTGTTGCTAAACAGCACGGCATGTTCAGATGATCCAAATTCATCCACAATGTTCAAGCAATTACTAAGCTTGCAAACCATATGGTTGGGAAGACATCTAATAACAGTCTGCTGTATGTTCTCTGGTTTTCAATGAAGGACAAAGGTTCAGCTTATGGGTTGAGGAATTGTTGCTGTGCACTGAGGCATGACTGATCTGTGCAATTGGTGGGCACAAAGAGTATTGTGTAAAAACCATCCTGAATAAATATACATGATGTGCCTCTAAATCTGATTACAATACTGAAACAAGTGGAAAGAACCATTACTGTCATTTTGCTCCCCACAAACTTAATCTCTTGCTTGCTTCATCAGCAAACCCCTGAAAATGTTTCTTGTTTGGGGGGAGGGGGTTTAAAATCCTTTTCCCTTTTTCATTTTCTCTCTTGCCCTTTTTTTGCTCTTTTCGGTATACTCCTATTTTTATCCGCTTCTTTTATCCCTACACAATTGTTAATGTTTAAGTGTCTCTGGGCCCCTAAACGCTATAATTAGGACCTGTCACTTCCTCAGCAGAAGAGTAAACCAGGAAAGGCTTCAGCGTGTCACGTCCAGGAGAAAATCATAAGACTTTAGATTGAGGAGGAGGTGGAGATGATATGTACAGAAGTCTTTGAATTTATTCTCTGGCTGGCTCTCATCTGGGTTTAAGCAGCCACTTCTGAGGACGAACTCAGAACTTTAGGTAGCTGCCTGCCTTAGACTGGTTTGCTAGTTGATTAGCTGTTTCTAAAACCATTTATGTAAGCTTACAGCGTGAATTATTCTTATTCCATTTTTTAATCTCTACAAAGGAATGCCTTCATGAATAATTCATGCAGTCGTATACAGTATTTCCCCTATTATTAACTGTGAGATAAAAAATATATCTATCTGTGGAATAATTTGGTGGGCAAAGCAGCAGTTGAGTTGACACACAAGAAGTGCATATTCGAGTTGATCGCAGAAAATAAAAATCAATTTGGAGGAACTGGCAAGTGTCCATATGAAGTGCTCTGAACATTTACTCACGGGAAAGGTTTCCTTGCTGTCAGATGCAGTACAGTGAAATGTCTACTTCAGCTATGCCAGTCACTATATCACTATACTATGAAATGTACTGCAGTTATATTGTATTACCAAAAACCCCCACCAATGATGTTACTTGACATCATTGTAAATTAGTCTTTTCAAATTTAAATCAAGGCAAATAATAATAATGTAATGACTGGCGCTTTTTACTCAAATATATATACAGCGAGATAGACAAACGTGCAGCATTTGCTAGTCTCTCAAGGGGGTTTTACACTGTGCCCCAATAATTTTGATATTTTTGTAAAAGCTTTCACTCTCTTTGTCAATTGCCATGGCAGCTGGAAAACAGAATGTGACACAGCATGTAAATAAGTAGTTCCTGCAGCCAACAAACACGTTGTGTCAACCTGAATTTTGTGTCAAGTGTCAGGGTTTAGGGCAAAATTAAACCTTATGGATTGCAAGAGACTTGTATCAGTTACCATGCTGCACAAGCTTAGCTCCTTACGTTAGTGAAAACTTTATTGATATGTCTTTTTAAAATGTCTTTCACACTGCCACAAATATCCATTTACATGAGCAATTCTTCTTTTCTAGAGTTTTAAATCAGAGCATATTGGACTCCTACACAAAACAAGGTTTTCCTTGATAAATGTTACCAAGTCTAACCACTTGAATAGGGGAGATTTCTTCCTTACTGAGTGTAATATCATGACCAATTTCCTTTCTGTCGTCTTAACTCACAAAACACTGTCCTTTTTATTTCATACTTCTACATAATCAATTTCTTAGATATGTCATAACTAAACTTGTTTCTCTGCTAAAACAATCCATTATGCAAATTTGAATGCACCTGTCAGCACAATATTTCTAAGTGGAAAACTGCCTCGTTTTGAGGTCAGTGGACATAATGATGTCAGTCCTTCTCTTATCGTACAAATTCATATTTCCCACTTTCTGTAGAGTTTTTTTTTTTTACCTTAGCTCTGGATAATGAGTTCCGGATTATGTAGTGTGTCTTAGAATACCTACTATAATGAACACAAAATATAAGGAGGGTACATCCTATACTAGTTTGCTGTAATACTACAGGGCAAAAATTGTTTATTTTTGTCTACTGGCTAAAGCAACAAGTAATAAGTCCTTAAATTCCAATTATTCAGAAGAGTAACCATAATACTGTTGCAGTGGACTGTGCAAAGAATTCAAGTCACATAATTGATCATATCTAGTCAAAAAGTAATCAAGACGATAGCTGATTATATTAGCTGACTATATTAGCTGACGTGAATCACGACAGTCTCGGGACCTTTTAATCTACAATATATTATTTATCCTCAATAGTCACACATTTGTCTGCAAGCTTTGTACAGTGCTCTGTAGCTTGTATTATATCACTGTCATTACTTTAATTTCCATCTTTTTCATTACACTGTTTACTTTTCCTGATGATTTATAATTTTCATGTAAAATCTGGCTCATAATGATGATACACGTGCTAAAATATGAAGAACTGTGTGTCATAAATATACCTCATAAGTCTTGAAATTTCTTTCAGTCAATTTCACTATTCTTGTCATGTACTGGGACAAGCAACAAAACTTGGGTTCTGCTTTGCTGTAAACACTTTTGATTGTAGAGTTTCTTTCTTACAATGATTCGTACTGCACTACCTGAAAATATTTCCTCATCACAGGAATGCATAAGATTCTCTTCTCCGGCAATCCTTACAATCAAATCAACTATTGCTGCTCCCTTGAGGTGAATCATTTTGTTCCCAGGAAAGAAATACCCAGCCAATACAGTAGAGTGGAAATCAGAAAAATCAGTGGCAGCCACAGAGACTATAAACTTAATCATCTCCAAATGGCCACAGTGGCCTGTCACAGAGAATATGACTGTTTTTCAGGTGGTTGTTTTACATGTCAACACATCTGATGGGAAAATTGGAAAACAAGCCAAAATTCATTGTGAAAGCAGTCATTTCCTGGAGTGCAACTGTTTCAAGAACCACCTCCCGCCCCTGCATTTTTTTGTTATGGAACATTGGCATCAACATTAACACGACATAATAAAGCATCTGGCTCAAAGATTCGCTTAAGTGAGCCAGTACATGCCACTGAAGTCATTCAGCACAGCACCTGTTCCCACATGTAGGCCTGGCTGTGATGACAGATACGGAACACAACTGCGAGAACCAACCTCACAAAAACGGCACTGCAGATTTTTTTCTTTTGAACTTGTTAAATGG
Organism: Seriola lalandi dorsalis; assembly: GCF_002814215.2. Lineage (NCBI taxonomy): Eukaryota > Metazoa > Chordata > Actinopteri > Carangiformes > Carangidae > Seriola > Seriola lalandi. The sequence goes on along the minus strand of NW_019524999.1, from coordinate 564,324 downwards.
CCCTGAGGTGGCCATGAAAACAAAGATGACAGGATTATCCTCTCCAGGCTTTGAAAACACTACCCATTAGCAACTGCAGTGGCAAAAACAAGGGTGAATATTCTGAAATGAAAGCGACACTCACACAGCGCAGAGAGGAAGCCAGCGGGGGCATTGTGTTGGAATCAAAGACAGTGCCTGGATTGAGGTTTGTGGCAGAAAGACATGGCCCACACAGTTCTACTGAAGACAACTGGCTGTTTTAGAGACTGCAAAATGTACTGTAGTAGCTGGAAACTGATTGCATGTCTCAGGGAAGTGCCATTGTGGCACCTGACTGTCTCTCACATAATACAGTAAGAAACTATGTGTGTGTTAAATCCAACAATCAGCATGCACATTTTAACATGACAGAGGTATGGTAGCTACATACACTGTATTATCTACGCATTCATTTCATTTGTAGCTCCCAGGGCTGGATGCTAATTAGCTAATCCCCCTTTTCATAATGGTAACTGGGTATAACGAGGAGGAAAACAGAGCCAGACTTCACTACAGAGAACCCAGCTGAGGTCAATTCCATGTTGCTTTGTAAAGCTTTGATGTTAAGTTTGATGGAGTTAAGAGAAAGGGTTAAAATATATCCCGAGAGATGTACTAACCATTTTCTGATCCAACAGCTTCTGAATTAGTAGCATGGTTGTTAACAGTGCCAACCTCATACTATGTGGTTTGAGACACCAGTAAAAGCCCTATGTAGCTCCTTCTGCCATATTTCAATGGCTTTGAATGGCAGTTTGTACACACAGAGATTTAAGCAAACAAAACCATGTGTCTTACTATATGTTGATCAGTCAGACCATGACTTATGATGTAATCCACAACACCTCCTCACCATGCATACTATGAATGGCTTGACGAAACATAACTTGAGGCAGTAATGAAAAGCACCGTTTCCATTCGTATTGGAGAATAAATATTGCATTACCACTAGGTTGGATGATTCTGTGGTAACACATGTGGTGACAGTGATATCAAAATTCAATGAAAAAGGAAAAGCCAATCATTAATTGGGTTATTGTTATATGTAGTGGGGGCCAAAAGATTACTGGGCTGGCCAATTATTGGATCTGATATTTGGAAAAATTTTTTTTTTTTTTTTTTATGCGATTGTGTTGGTGATATGTGATGATGCTCTCTAAAATCTTCCAGCCTCAAGTGGTATAAATGATAATTGGATGACTGATATGAATCTAAGCTGCAGCTTATTCTTTTTGGTATCAAGTCCCTGATTTGTTTTAATACCTTTCATTAATAATAGTGAGTTGACAGCTGAATATCACGTGGAGAGGAATATCACTACGCTATATGAGCAGCCCAAATACTACAGACAGAACGGACTGCGCAGTGTTTCCCGAAAATACCAGGCAGCTCATCCATTACTAGGTAGTAACTGATCATGACTACATTTGTCTTGGTTGCTTACCTTTAGATGCAATTAAGGAGCAGACAGATGCTGAGAGAAAGAGAGAGATAGTTATAGAGATAAGGTGAAGCAGTGGGAAAGAG